>NW_026046561.1:0-29632 GCF_023864275.1 Schistocerca cancellata
ACAAAACTATCAAAGCACAGCCTCTGGCTAACGGCCACGACGCAGCGGCACGCTGCTCCTTTCCCCGCCCCCACTCGATTCACGAAGGCACGCGACACCGCCAACGACGGCCTCGCTTCCCGCAACCGACACCTTTCCGCCACTACGCACAGCCGCACCCGACGCCCGTGCCAACGACACAACTACTGCACTATCCACCGCCGCCTCCCCCTTCCCGTCGTACACACACACAGCCAGCCAGCCAGCCAGCCAGCCAAAACCACACCAACGACCCAAACATGCACGTGCAACGGCACACCCCAACCAGTCAACGTCGACAACCACACGCACGGCTCGAAACCGGCGCCCTTCCACGTTGCCATCAAGCTACACACAAGACACAAGGAACCAACAACAGCAAGCCTGCCCGCCCGCCCCACTCTCACGCCGCAAAAAGCACACCGAAACCGCCAAACGCACATTCCCATCGCACCGACACCGACCGGCTCGCTACCACCACACCTCTCGGCAGCCGTTTCGCAAACATGACACGGCGCGACATGACATCACGACCAACTCTCCTCTCCAGACGCCTTCGGCCGGAGCACAACGCCGCCAATTCGCCACACACACACACACACACACACAGTCGACAGGCGCCCGCCCGCCCGCCCTGCACGACGCCGCGCAGCAAAGGCGCCCGCAAACACATACCTCTCCTCTCTCTCGGCCGCCCGACGCGCCAACCGCCACACCGCCAGCCACTCGCAATTGTGCACTGCCGCCAGCCACACGTCCAACACGCCGCGCCGCCTCCGGCCACCCGCCAGGGGGCGCTCACGTCCGCGACAACAGCGCGGCCCGCCGGGCCAAACCGAACCGAGCCGAGCCGCCCGCCGCTGCTCTGCACATCTTCCTGCGCGCATCAACAAAACGAGGCAAGCGAGCACACCCCGTCACAACGCCACATCACGCAAATGCCGTGCCGACCTCTTGTGTCTACCGCCTAAATTGCACTCACTCACCAGCCGCCCCTTCTTCTTCTTCCTACCTATCTATCTGTGCGTCTGTGTCGGTCCGCGCGTGACGCCTCTCAACATCCGCCGTCGCCGTCCCCGTCCCCGTTTCCGCCCCAATGCCATCGTCGCGCCGCCTCCTCCTCCTCCTCCGCCCCTGTCCGGCCCGCACCACACCATACACCGCTGCTTGTCCCGGCCGTTGCCACCAAAGGCGCCTACCGCAAACGCGCCACGCCGCAGCCCCCGTGCGTGCATCTCCGTGCCGACGCTGCCTCTCTGCCCTCCCGCACGCACTCGACCGACCGACATGCACTGCGTCGACGGCCTCGACAACACAGTCTCTGGCTCCGCACTGCGTCTTCCGGTACGCGCGCTGAAACACGTATGTACTCATTACCAGCGATGGCGAGGCACGACACAATCTCTGACCAGAGCGTTTCTTATCGTCGCTAGTCTGCGCCACACGACACTAGTAGCACGTAGCGGGTCGGCAGGAACAGTTGTCATCTATATGTGGCGGGTCGGGAGAGGTAGTAGTCAGTCGACAGTATTAGCGAGTGGACGGTTGTACTGAGCGGGCGGCGGCGTGCTCTTCTCGCGACTCTGGTCTCCGTTCGGGACGATGCATACTGTTATTACAGGTAAGGTAATGAAGCTGCATTGCGCAAATCTAATACTGTATGTCAATTGTAACTATTTTCTTCACAACAAAATGCCCCAATAATACTTTGTTTCCAAACAAACTTTTTTAAAGTACAACCATTCATTTCCATTTAAATAATATTTCCTACGCATTTCCTCCAACAATCAAAATTAAATGTGAGCCGGCATTCATTGCACGACGCTGTGTACAGGTATCTACAGTTAAGAGCACATATAGATGCAGTTTGTTTTTTCTCTTTTGTCTTTTTTGTTTTTTTTTTTTTTTTTTTTGACGTAACGATCTTTTGCTCTTTTTATTCTAATTTGTACGTACGCTGTTTGTTTAGATTTTTATATTGGTAATGCCACGTAGCGCTCCGCGTGAAAATCACTGCCTGTGCTGTGTGCAGTCTGTGGCTAGTTTGCATTGTTGTTGTCATGAACTGCTATAGCTGGATGTGAACAGCGCGTAGCGTTGCGCAGTTAGGGGTGAGCCGCCAGCACTGGTGCATGTGAGGACAGAGATGGCGGACGTTTCAAATTACATATATTATGACTGGTGATGATATTAAGGGTAAATACATTGTTTGTTGTTCTCTATTAAACATCTTTACTTTGCTAACTATCCCTATCGGTAGTTAGTGCCCTCCGTAGTTTGGAATCTCTTATTTAGCTGGCAGCAGTGGTGCTCGCTGTATTGCAGTAGTTCGAGTAATGAAGATTTTTGTGAGGTAAGTGATTTCCGACAGGTGTACTTTAATGTTACTCAGGGCCATTCTTTTGCAGGGATCTTTGATAGTCAGATTGCGTTGCGCTCAAAATATTGTGTGTCAGTTTAAGCACAGTTTTGTATACATTGTTGTTCAAAGGGGGGCGTTTCAGAATACACAGGGCCGAAGGTCAGCCAGCGCTGCCCTTACAACGTTTATCGGGTTTTCAATTATGTCTGTTGAGATGTTCATGGTTCATTATTTCCATTCATCATATTATCGCGCGTTTCTCATCAATCTTCGTTCGTTCATTTTCTAGGGACGTTAACAACATTCTGGCACATTTTTATCATCATTCACTCACTCACTCACTCACTCACTCACTCACTCACTTACTTACGACTATTTGTGCGGGGAGGTTACACTTGGGTCCATTTCCATTTACATTCAATGTTGATAGACGCCTTTTTTTTTTTTTGTTGTTGTTTTGTTGCTGGCAGGTTACAAAGGGCCTCATTTTATGTTGGTTGCAGCAGCGTTTTTCTCCTTCTTCTAGCGTCTTCCCCGCCCCCGCCCCTCCCGCATCCCTCGGTCTCACCACGTTCACTGACAGCCGCGTCTGCGGCTACACCACAACGGCCCCCTCCCGGCAACCCATTCGTTTTCTCTTCTTTTGCACAAAAACAACGCCGCACGCGCCAGCCGAGCGCAGCGCAAGCCACCCACACCGCGCCCCTCCCCGTCTTTATAGCCTCCGCGTCTTGTTTTCTTCGTTTGCCCCCTCCCATCTCCCGAATGCCATGCCATGCCATGCCAGCAGCGTTACGCGTGCCCCTCCCCTGTCCACACACTACCGCGAAACGAACAGCCTTCCGGGCCACATGCAGGGCACGCCCACCGCCATTCCCGGACGCAATTCTCAAAACAACACACACACACACACACACACACACAATGGCTTTGCACACGAACATAGACGGCACGGGCACTGTCGTACATTCTTCCTCAGAACCATCTCAACGAACGTTACGTTACATACACATCCGGGAAAGCAAAGCAACGCAACGCACAATTCAGCCGTCAAAGGTAACGTTCACCACGGCAGACACTTGCCGCCGCGCCGTTACGCGCATTTCAGTGCGGCTACAATACACCTCCGACACGGGAACGTTCCGTTGCTCTACACTGCGTTTCTCCGTTTTGTTTGGTTTTTTTTCCGTTTCTCTCTCTCTCTCTCTCTCTCTCTCTCTCTCTCTCTCTCTATATATATATTTGTTTTTTCCCCTCTGTCCTTTCCTCCACCATTCTCTCCTCACGTTCTGCCCAGACATTCGACCGATCAGAGGTTCGTTCACCTTTCGGTAACCGTTCTCAGCGCGACGGTGTACCAACGGTATGACGGTATGACGGTATGACGGGTGTTCAAGACGTCCGGTGTACCGCGCCGATCGACAGTTTCCCAGAGGCGACGGATCGGACCACATCACCGACATACACACAAACACGTGTACGCACATTCGCCAAAGCGACCGTCGTCTTCTAGCGTCGCGCTTACTCTACTGTACTGCACTGGACACGCGAGCATGCATCTTCAATGACGACGTCGGTGTGCGTGCGTCGTACGCACACAAGCAGACACAGTCGGTCAGACACGACTATCGAAATCAGAGTCGGGGGAAAGGTACATATCATCGTGCGTGTCGCCCGTACAATGCAATACACAGTGGTGTGTCTCAATGCGCGTTCACATTTAAACGTCACTCACACGCCTCCACGCTGCATTTACAGACACATTTCACCCTCGCCATATATGGCGTGCAAACCGACCCGCAAACGGCCGTCGTTACACACTGACATTCCCAACAATCGCGTGTCGTTTCCACCCGTCACGTAACTAACCGGCACCTCCATCCAAAGGGCACATCACCGATCGCACTTCCCCCCCCCCCCCTCGCAGACAACGACTTGTGCGCACGTGCCTCCATTCCACGTCACACCGTGGCCGCACCCCGCAACACGCGACACGCGACGCGCCCCATAAACAATCAAATTATTCATCGCATCGGCCACCCCACCCCGTCGCGTCGCAACCAAAGCGGTAGCTATTGCCACCGTCCACCCACTCACACACAAAACAAAACAAAAACAACAACAACAACAATTCCGCCCTTCCCGCAAAGGCCATTTGGTGGCCCTGAAAAGGGCCGTTTTGCCGCTCTCGCAACGGAGGATCTCCTTCCATTCCAGAGCCACCTCCTTACTTGGAGCTCGTGTACTTGGTCACCGCCTTCGTGCCCTCGCTCACGGCGTGCTTGGCCAGCTCGCCAGGCAGCAACAGCCGCACAGCGGTCTGGATCTCGCGGGACGTGATGGTCGAGCGCTTGTTGTAGTGCGCCAGGCGAGACGCCTCGGCCGCGATGCGCTCGAAAATGTCGTTCACGAAGCTGTTCATGATGCTCATCGCCTTCGACGAGATGCCCGTGTCAGGGTGCACCTGCTTCAGCACCTTGTAGATGTAGATGGCATAGCTCTCCTTCCTCTTGCGCTTCTTCTTCTTGTCGCCCTTCGAAATGTTCTTCTGCGCCTTGCCAGCCTTCTTGGCGGCCTTCCCGCTAGTCTTGGGCGGCATCGCAAACAAACAAGAACGTACGGCAGCAACACCAGCAGCAAGCGCTCCGCTCTAGTCAGCGTCTCCCCACACAGTGGCACCCAGCGCGCCCCGCCGCCGCACCTTTACCAGCTCGCCCCGTTGCGGCCGCCGACCAATGGGCCGCGAGCGCAACCGGCCGCCGCACCCGAGAGCATAAAGGACCCCCACCCCTGGCGGCGCCGCCACTCCGCTGCTCGACTCGCTGCGGCTCGCACCGTCCTTCGTCTCGTCTCGTTTTTTTACACCACAGCGCATCGCCATGTCCGGACGCGGAAAGGGAGGCAAAGTCAAGGGCAAGTCAAAGTCCCGCTCAAGCAGGGCCGGGCTCCAGTTCCCGGTCGGCAGAATCCACCGCCTCCTGCGCAAGGGAAACTACGCCGAGCGCGTCGGCGCCGGGGCGCCCGTCTACCTCGCCGCCGTCATGGAGTACCTCGCGGCTGAGGTGCTCGAGCTGGCCGGAAACGCGGCCCGCGACAACAAGAAGACGCGCATCATCCCGCGCCACCTGCAGCTTGCCATCCGCAACGACGAGGAGCTCAACAAGCTCCTGTCGGGCGTCACCATCGCACAGGGTGGTGTCCTGCCCAACATCCAGGCCGTCCTGCTGCCAAAGAAGACCGAGAAGAAGGCCTAAACAGAGAGGCCAGGCAATCGGCACGCGGACCCGCCGCCCAGCAGCGCTGCGTGCTCCCCTGCACGCAACGCGCTTTGCCGGCCCGGCTCGGCTCACAACAATCGGCCCTTTTCAGGGCCACCACACAAACCTACGTCCAAAGCAAAATTTCAGTCGTCCTCGCCGCGCTTTGCTTTACTTTACTTTACTTTAACTTAACTTCACTTCCACAGCCGCCGCCGGCAAGAAGACCATACCAACTGCTACGATTGCAGGGGCAGATATTCTGCGAGGTACCTCGGTGTCACGCCTGACATCGAAGTGTCACATAGGGCAACTTGGCACAAACGCTCACGCCAGGATGCAGATCCTGTACCCCTGTTCCCTCGACCCCGCAACAGGGGTAGCGATACTGGAAATATGCGCGCCCTCTATAGGGGCTATGCAGCCAGGTCGACGATGCATCGCCTACAGAAGGGTCCAAAGCAGAGCGCTCTACGACGGGCCTTACACGTCCCCGCGGCAGACCTGCCTACAACCACCCACAACACGATTCCGCGCCCTGGCACAAGCGTTCTACGCCACCGCGCGGAATTCAGAAAATGACTATTACGTCTTGACCCTTGGGCAATATGAACACCACAGGGACAGATGTGCAAGACCCGAGTCGCTACTCCAGCAGTAGCACAAACAGAACACATAATCACTCTCAACAAACAGCAACGTCCGAAAAAGCACACTACCAAAGATAAGAACAACACACAGAAAAGAGGAGCAAATGTCCACAGGCGACAATAACCTCCACCAACTCCCCCTCTAACGGTAGAGGACTAAAGGAAAGAGAGAAGAACAACAAGAAGAGCCGCCGCCATCTTGTCGTCCACAGCCCGTGTGGCCACACACACGTTTCTCTTTTGTTTTTCGTTTGCCTCAAGCACCTCCACGCACGCACAGTCGCCTTCCAAACGACAACGACAGCAATAATCACCAACTGTTAAACGAGCGTGTCGACACACCGCCCTCCACTCCCGCGCGCCCCATACAAACGAAACAGCTGATCCGGCCGCCTATGGGCACGCCTTGCCTCGGCAACTCCAACGCCGCCGCAAACACACAGCCAAAACCACGCAAATATTCACCGCCTCTCGCACAACAACAACAACAACAACAACAACAACACACAGCCCGGCGTCTCCATCGATCGATAAACAAAACAAACACACACACAACGCCCTCTCTCGCGCGCGCGCGCACGCACACACACACACACACACACACACACACACACACACACACACAGCCACAAGACCCGCTTCCTTTCCTTTCTCCCAGTCACGTCACGTCAGTCAAACGCAAACGAAATGAAGAATGAAAGAAACAAGGCAGGCAGGCAACACACGCAGCAACAACACAGACTCTTTCGCACTTTTCAATTTCCGAACAGTGTGGTGGCCCTGAAAAGGGCCGTTTTCGTCTCTCCCACGGCCGCGGGAAGGCCAACGCGGCACAGCACACCGGCTGCGACGCGCCTAACCGCCGAAACCGTACAGGGTGCGCCCCTGCCTCTTCAGGGCGTACACCACGTCCATGGCCGTCACAGTCTTGCGCTTGGCGTGCTCAGTGTACGTCACCGCGTCGCGGATCACGTTCTCCAGGAACACCTTCAGCACTCCGCGGGTCTCCTCGTAGATCAGACCAGAGATGCGCTTCACGCCGCCCCTGCGAGCCAGGCGGCGGATCGCGGGCTTCGTGATGCCCTGGATGTTGTCGCGCAACACCTTGCGGTGCCGCTTGGCGCCACCCTTGCCGAGCCCCTTTCCTCCCTTGCCGCGGCCAGTCATCTCTTCTAAATCCTCAAAAAGCTCAAGGCAAGCAAAGCGTCTGCTGCAGCGGCTGGCTCCTCACCCGGCGCTAGCGAGTCGGCTACGGTCTGCGCCCGGCGCACGCGCCAGCCCCCCTATATAGACTCTGGCCCGCCCTCCCCCCACCACGCGCAACCGAGGGCATATAAGCGCACCACGGTGGCTGGCGCGCGCCCGTGTCGTCAAGGCAGCACCCGACGCAGCACCTCGCTCGCCTCCACGCCGCTCCGCTAACCGCTACCGCTATGGCCCGCACAAAGCAAACGGCCCGCAAGTCCACCGGCGGAAAGGCGCCGCGCAAACAGCTCGCCACCAAGGCGGCGAGGAAGAGCGCGCCCGCCACCGGCGGCGTCAAGAAGCCCCACCGCTACAGGCCGGGCACCGTCGCCCTGCGAGAAATCAGGCGCTACCAGAAGAGCACAGAGCTGCTCATCCGCAAGCTGCCATTCCAGCGCCTAGTGCGCGAGATCGCCCAGGACTTCAAGACCGACCTGCGCTTCCAGAGCTCCGCGGTCATGGCCCTGCAGGAGGCCAGCGAGGCCTACCTCGTCGGCCTCTTCGAAGACACCAACCTGTGCGCAATCCACGCCAAGCGCGTCACCATCATGCCCAAGGACATCCAGCTCGCGCGCCGCATCCGCGGCGAGCGCGCCTAAACACCGCGCCAGCCGCTGGGCACCGCCCACGCACGCAACAAACAAAACGGCCCTTTTAAGGGCCACTAACATCACTCCGTCGCGAGCAAACTTTGTCGGTCGCCTCTCGCCCCACAACCACAGAACCAAAGACAAAACACCACTTCCACTTCCCGTCCGTCCGCCACAGCCGCTCTCCCCTGCCAGCTTGCTGGCGCGCGCAACAATCAACATCATGCCTCCCCGGCGCGGCGCTCAAAGCGCACAATACCCATCGGCCGACGCCGTCAACCACACGGCCGGCCGCCGCTTCGTTTCGAAAAGAAAACGAAACAAAAAGCCAGGCACGTCCAACGCCACCGACCCTTTCCACATCTCAACGTCCCCCGCCCCCGTTGCAAGAACACACACACAAGACAAGACACATCCGAGAAGACGGCAGGCAGGCCAACCAAAGTATTCAAACAACATGACACAAAACCAACCGTCGGCCGGCCGCGACCAAAAAAAAAAAACGGCGACAATCAACCGCAACGACAAAACCGCTACCGCCGCCCGCACCCGCCACCGACCCCCCCCCCGCAATCCAACCACCACGGCACGCAAACAGTATCCACACACGGGCATACAGAAACGCCAGACGACACAACCACACCGCAACACAAACACGACAATCAAAACCTTCCCGACGTGCTTTGATGGCCCTGAGAAGGGCCGTTTTGGGCCGCGCGTCTGTTGCGCGCCACTAGACGACGGGGACGGGGGGTGCGGACGACGGAGTCAACCGCCAACCCTTCCTTTCCCATTCCTCTCTACTTCTTCTTCTTGGGCGAAGCCTTCGCCTTAGACGGCGTCGTCGCCTTCTTCGGGCGCGGCGCCTTCGGCTTCTTCGTCGGAACCTTGGCGGCCTTCTTCGCCTTCGACGGCGACTTGGCCTTGGCCGGCTTGGCAGCAGCCGCCTTCTTCGCACCGGCGGGAGCGGCCGACGCCGCAGACGCCTTCTTGGCGGCGCCCGCCTTCCGACCAGTCGCCGCCTTCACGCCACCAGCCTTCTTTGCGCCGGCCGCACGGGCGCCCTTCTTCTCCTTGCTGGCCGGAGCGGCGCGCTTCTTCTTGGCACCGCCAGCACGAGCCTTGCCGCCCTCAGCCGCCCCGCCGCCGGCGCCGGCAAGCTTGAAAGAGCCGGACGCGCCCTTCCCCTTCGTCTGCACCAGCTCGCCCGCCACCACGGCCGACTTGAGGTACTTCTTGATAAACGGCGCCAGCTTCTCCGCGTCCAGCTTGTAGTGCGCGGCAATGTACTTCTTGATCGCCTGCAGCGACGATCCGCCGCGCTCCTTCAGACTCTTGATGGCGGCCGTCACCATCTCAGAGGTGCGCGGGTGCGCAGGCTTGGCGCGCGGCTTCTTCGCAGACGACGCAGACTTTGCCTTCTTCGTAGTGCCGGTGGCGGCGGGTGCCGCAGCAGTCTCGTTCGTAGCCGCCTGATCTGCCATTTCGACGACGCGCGTTAACACACAGCGAGCAGCGAGAGCGAGAGGAGACACGCAGCGAGCGGAGCGCACAGCAGAGGAATAGCCGCCTCGACGCACAGGCCCAGCCAGTGTCGCGGGCGGGCGCGGACGGCCGAGAGAGCGGCCGCCACTCTGCGCGCCGCCGCGCCGCGCCTCCCGCGCTTGCTACCGCCCAACGTCCGACAGCCTGTGCGGAGCAGCCCCACACCTGCGCCACAACCACCCGCGCCTTTCAAACCACCGAGGATGGGGCTACACACAGCCACACCACAGTCGCCAACCAGTCGCCACGGCAGCGCCGCAAACCACGGCCAAACTGCAGCCACCGCGCGCTACAGCCTGGGTCGGCCCGCCGAGAATCGCCGCCCACGCCCAAATGCCGCCCCCACAGCCCCAGCCGGCGACCGGCCACAATGGCCAAACCTTCGGCAAAAGCCCCGCACCGTCGCCGCGGCAGCCCGGCCAGCGCGGCCGGCGCCACAGCCACACAAGCGGAGGCGTGCGGCGATGACGGCCGTGCAAACGCACCTCCGCCGCCCCATCGCCCTCCCACCGTTTCCCGATCGGCCCGCAGCCGTCGGGCCACGTCCTCCTCCTCTCGCCCGCCAACATTCACAGCCCTTTCGTTCGTTTCCCAACAATTTCAATTGTGCCCGCCGCAAAAACGGGCGCCGCCTGCAAAGCAACATGCTCCGCCGGAGCGCCCCTCGCCGCTTACGAGCCAACCCCTCGCCCGAGGCAAACCCGAAATCCGCAACTACAGACCAACCCAATCTGCCGTCAGCACACACGACAGCCAACATCACGCGTTACGAGTTAGACATTAGGTTCACACGTCTCGGTTAGGTTCGGTGGACGTGGGTTAGGTTAAGGGCACTTGGGTTAGGTTAAGCATTCAAAACACACGTCAGGCGTCAGAGGTTAGGTTAGGTTACGTTACATTAAGGTTAGGTTAGGGGCACCTCGGTTAGGTTAAGGGTCGGTGTTAGGTTAAGCGTCAAACTTAGGTTAAGCATTCAAACACACGTCGGGCGTCAGAGGTTAGGTTAGGTTAGGTTAGGTTAAGGCCACTTGGGTTAGGTTAAGCCTCAAACTTAGGTTAAGCATTCAAACACACGTCGGGCGTCAGGTGGCCGCAGCAGCCGCACCTACCTACCCACCCACCTCACGGCCGGACAGCTTGGCTTACTTGGCGCTGAGGCTGACCTCACCGCACCTCACGCTACGCAACGCTACAGGTTCGGTTCGCTCAGCTTAGGCTTAGAGCTTAAGCGCCCAGGTCGGATTACGACGTTGGTTCACCTTCGGGCGCCACACTTTGGGTGTAAAGGTCGCGTCGGGTCGTCGGCACGCCGCAAAAACAAAAGCGAAGCCACAGGACAACGCCGACAAACGGGCAGCACGACCACGACCAGATACCGAGACACACGGACCACCCACCGGCCAAAGGGCACCAAACAACAAACCAGAGCACCACGTGTCGACCAGAGCAACCCGCCGCTCACGCGACGTGGCTGGCACCGAAGGGCCGCCGCAACTGCGCTTTCCGCGCCGGGCCGGATGCACGTGCGGCAACACCACCACCGCACACAGCCGCTGTTCAACATCAACCAACAACACGCCGCGGTCGCAGCCTCAACGCCAGCACACGTTTGCACCACCATTCACACGCACCGCACAAACAGCTGTCGCCGACAACACAAACACACCGCAACGACGCCGCCGCCCCTACTTGTGCCGGCCACCCACCCCACCGACGGCGCACCTGTCGCCGGCCGGCAGTCGACACGGGAAACGCACACCGCCACTTCGCTCGCGCGCACAGCCACCAACCAGTCGTCGTCTCCAAAACAACAAACAAACAAACATAGGGCAGGCAACAAATCGCCTCGCACGAACCGTCCACAAAACTATCAAAGCACAGCCTCTGGCTAACGGCCACGACGCAGCGGCACGCTGCTCCTTTCCCCGCCCCCACTCGATTCACGAAGGCACGCGACACCGCCAACGACGGCCTCGCTTCCCGCAACCGACACCTTTCCGCCACTACGCACAGCCGCACCCGACGCCCGTGCCAACGACACAACTACTGCACTATCCACCGCCGCCTCCCCCTTCCCGTCGTACACACACACAGCCAGCCAGCCAGCCAGCCAGCCAAAACCACACCAACGACCCAAACATGCACGTGCAACGGCACACCCCAACCAGTCAACGTCGACAACCACACGCACGGCTCGAAACCGGCGCCCTTCCACGTTGCCATCAAGCTACACACAAGACACAAGGAACCAACAACAGCAAGCCTGCCCGCCCGCCCCACTCTCACGCCGCAAAAAGCACACCGAAACCGCCAAACGCACATTCCCATCGCACCGACACCGACCGGCTCGCTACCACCACACCTCTCGGCAGCCGTTTCGCAAACATGACACGGCGCGACATGACATCACGACCAACTCTCCTCTCCAGACGCCTTCGGCCGGAGCACAACGCCGCCAATTCGCCACACACACACACACACACACACACACACAGTCGACAGGCGCCCGCCCGCCCGCCCTGCACGACGCCGCGCAGCAAAGGCGCCCGCAAACACATACCTCTCCTCTCTCTCGGCCGCCCGACGCGCCAACCGCCACACCGCCAGCCACTCGCAATTGTGCACTGCCGCCAGCCACACGTCCAACACGCCGCGCCGCCTCCGGCCACCCGCCAGGGGGCGCTCACGTCCGCGACAACAGCGCGGCCCGCCGGGCCAAACCGAACCGAGCCGAGCCGCCCGCCGCTGCTCTGCACATCTTCCTGCGCGCATCAACAAAACGAGGCAAGCGAGCACACCCCGTCACAACGCCACATCACGCAAATGCCGTGCCGACCTCTTGTGTCTACCGCCTAAATTGCACTCACTCACCAGCCGCCCCTTCTTCTTCTTCCTACCTATCTATCTGTGCGTCTGTGTCGGTCCGCGCGTGACGCCTCTCAACATCCGCCGTCGCCGTCCCCGTCCCCGTTTCCGCCCCAATGCCATCGTCGCGCCGCCTCCTCCTCCTCCTCCGCCCCTGTCCGGCCCGCACCACACCATACACCGCTGCTTGTCCCGGCCGTTGCCACCAAAGGCGCCTACCGCAAACGCGCCACGCCGCAGCCCCCGTGCGTGCATCTCCGTGCCGACGCTGCCTCTCTGCCCTCCCGCACGCACTCGACCGACCGACATGCACTGCGTCGACGGCCTCGACAACACAGTCTCTGGCTCCGCACTGCGTCTTCCGGTACGCGCGCTGAAACACGTATGTACTCATTACCAGCGATGGCGAGGCACGACACAATCTCTGACCAGAGCGTTTCTTATCGTCGCTAGTCTGCGCCACACGACACTAGTAGCACGTAGCGGGTCGGCAGGAACAGTTGTCATCTATATGTGGCGGGTCGGGAGAGGTAGTAGTCAGTCGACAGTATTAGCGAGTGGACGGTTGTACTGAGCGGGCGGCGGCGTGCTCTTCTCGCGACTCTGGTCTCCGTTCGGGACGATGCATACTGTTATTACAGGTAAGGTAATGAAGCTGCATTGCGCAAATCTAATACTGTATGTCAATTGTAACTATTTTCTTCACAACAAAATGCCCCAATAATACTTTGTTTCCAAACAAACTTTTTTAAAGTACAACCATTCATTTCCATTTAAATAATATTTCCTACGCATTTCCTCCAACAATCAAAATTAAATGTGAGCCGGCATTCATTGCACGACGCTGTGTACAGGTATCTACAGTTAAGAGCACATATAGATGCAGTTTGTTTTTTCTCTTTTGTCTTTTTTGTTTTTTTTTTTTTTTTTTTTGACGTAACGATCTTTTGCTCTTTTTATTCTAATTTGTACGTACGCTGTTTGTTTAGATTTTTATATTGGTAATGCCACGTAGCGCTCCGCGTGAAAATCACTGCCTGTGCTGTGTGCAGTCTGTGGCTAGTTTGCATTGTTGTTGTCATGAACTGCTATAGCTGGATGTGAACAGCGCGTAGCGTTGCGCAGTTAGGGGTGAGCCGCCAGCACTGGTGCATGTGAGGACAGAGATGGCGGACGTTTCAAATTACATATATTATGACTGGTGATGATATTAAGGGTAAATACATTGTTTGTTGTTCTCTATTAAACATCTTTACTTTGCTAACTATCCCTATCGGTAGTTAGTGCCCTCCGTAGTTTGGAATCTCTTATTTAGCTGGCAGCAGTGGTGCTCGCTGTATTGCAGTAGTTCGAGTAATGAAGATTTTTGTGAGGTAAGTGATTTCCGACAGGTGTACTTTAATGTTACTCAGGGCCATTCTTTTGCAGGGATCTTTGATAGTCAGATTGCGTTGCGCTCAAAATATTGTGTGTCAGTTTAAGCACAGTTTTGTATACATTGTTGTTCAAAGGGGGGCGTTTCAGAATACACAGGGCCGAAGGTCAGCCAGCGCTGCCCTTACAACGTTTATCGGGTTTTCAATTATGTCTGTTGAGATGTTCATGGTTCATTATTTCCATTCATCATATTATCGCGCGTTTCTCATCAATCTTCGTTCGTTCATTTTCTAGGGACGTTAACAACATTCTGGCACATTTTTATCATCATTCACTCACTCACTCACTCACTCACTCACTCACTCACTTACTTACGACTATTTGTGCGGGGAGGTTACACTTGGGTCCATTTCCATTTACATTCAATGTTGATAGACGCCTTTTTTTTTTTTTGTTGTTGTTTTGTTGCTGGCAGGTTACAAAGGGCCTCATTTTATGTTGGTTGCAGCAGCGTTTTTCTCCTTCTTCTAGCGTCTTCCCCGCCCCCGCCCCTCCCGCATCCCTCGGTCTCACCACGTTCACTGACAGCCGCGTCTGCGGCTACACCACAACGGCCCCCTCCCGGCAACCCATTCGTTTTCTCTTCTTTTGCACAAAAACAACGCCGCACGCGCCAGCCGAGCGCAGCGCAAGCCACCCACACCGCGCCCCTCCCCGTCTTTATAGCCTCCGCGTCTTGTTTTCTTCGTTTGCCCCCTCCCATCTCCCGAATGCCATGCCATGCCATGCCAGCAGCGTTACGCGTGCCCCTCCCCTGTCCACACACTACCGCGAAACGAACAGCCTTCCGGGCCACATGCAGGGCACGCCCACCGCCATTCCCGGACGCAATTCTCAAAACAACACACACACACACACACACACACACAATGGCTTTGCACACGAACATAGACGGCACGGGCACTGTCGTACATTCTTCCTCAGAACCATCTCAACGAACGTTACGTTACATACACATCCGGGAAAGCAAAGCAACGCAACGCACAATTCAGCCGTCAAAGGTAACGTTCACCACGGCAGACACTTGCCGCCGCGCCGTTACGCGCATTTCAGTGCGGCTACAATACACCTCCGACACGGGAACGTTCCGTTGCTCTACACTGCGTTTCTCCGTTTTGTTTGGTTTTTTTTCCGTTTCTCTCTCTCTCTCTCTCTCTCTCTCTCTCTCTCTCTCTCTATATATATATTTGTTTTTTCCCCTCTGTCCTTTCCTCCACCATTCTCTCCTCACGTTCTGCCCAGACATTCGACCGATCAGAGGTTCGTTCACCTTTCGGTAACCGTTCTCAGCGCGACGGTGTACCAACGGTATGACGGTATGACGGTATGACGGGTGTTCAAGACGTCCGGTGTACCGCGCCGATCGACAGTTTCCCAGAGGCGACGGATCGGACCACATCACCGAACACACAAACACGTGTACGCACATTCGCCAAAGCGACCGTCGTCTTCTAGCGTCGCGCTTACTCTACTGTACTGCACTGGACACGCGAGCATGCATCTTCAATGACGACGTCGGTGTGCGTGCGTCGTACGCACACAAGCAGACACAGTCGGTCAGACACGACTATCGAAATCAGAGTCGGGGGAAAGGTACATATCATCGTGCGTGTCGCCCGTACAATGCAATACACAGTGGTGTGTCTCAATGCGCGTTCACATTTAAACGTCACTCACACGCCTCCACGCTGCATTTACAGACACATTTCACCCTCGCCATATATGGCGTGCAAACCGACCCGCAAACGGCCGTCGTTACACACTGACATTCCCAACAATCGCGTGTCGTTTCCACCCGTCACGTAACTAACCGGCACCTCCATCCAAAGGGCACATCACCGATCGCACTTCCCCCCCCCCCCCTCGCAGACAACGACTTGTGCGCACGTGCCTCCATTCCACGTCACACCGTGGCCGCACCCCGCAACACGCGACACGCGACGCGCCCCATAAACAATCAAATTATTCATCGCATCGGCCACCCCACCCCGTCGCGTCGCAACCAAAGCGGTAGCTATTGCCACCGTCCACCCACTCACACACAAAACAAAACAAAAACAACAACAACAACAATTCCGCCCTTCCCGCAAAGGCCATTTGGTGGCCCTGAAAAGGGCCGTTTTGCCGCTCTCGCAACGGAGGATCTCCTTCCATTCCAGAGCCACCTCCTTACTTGGAGCTCGTGTACTTGGTCACCGCCTTCGTGCCCTCGCTCACGGCGTGCTTGGCCAGCTCGCCAGGCAGCAACAGCCGCACAGCGGTCTGGATCTCGCGGGACGTGATGGTCGAGCGCTTGTTGTAGTGCGCCAGGCGAGACGCCTCGGCCGCGATGCGCTCGAAAATGTCGTTCACGAAGCTGTTCATGATGCTCATCGCCTTCGACGAGATGCCCGTGTCAGGGTGCACCTGCTTCAGCACCTTGTAGATGTAGATGGCATAGCTCTCCTTCCTCTTGCGCTTCTTCTTCTTGTCGCCCTTCGAAATGTTCTTCTGCGCCTTGCCAGCCTTCTTGGCGGCCTTCCCGCTAGTCTTGGGCGGCATCGCAAACAAACAAGAACGTACGGCAGCAACACCAGCAGCAAGCGCTCCGCTCTAGTCAGCGTCTCCCCACACAGTGGCACCCAGCGCGCCCCGCCGCCGCACCTTTACCAGCTCGCCCCGTTGCGGCCGCCGACCAATGGGCCGCGAGCGCAACCGGCCGCCGCACCCGAGAGCATAAAGGACCCCCACCCCTGGCGGCGCCGCCACTCCGCTGCTCGACTCGCTGCGGCTCGCACCGTCCTTCGTCTCGTCTCGTTTTTTTACACCACAGCGCATCGCCATGTCCGGACGCGGAAAGGGAGGCAAAGTCAAGGGCAAGTCAAAGTCCCGCTCAAGCAGGGCCGGGCTCCAGTTCCCGGTCGGCAGAATCCACCGCCTCCTGCGCAAGGGAAACTACGCCGAGCGCGTCGGCGCCGGGGCGCCCGTCTACCTCGCCGCCGTCATGGAGTACCTCGCGGCTGAGGTGCTCGAGCTGGCCGGAAACGCGGCCCGCGACAACAAGAAGACGCGCATCATCCCGCGCCACCTGCAGCTTGCCATCCGCAACGACGAGGAGCTCAACAAGCTCCTGTCGGGCGTCACCATCGCACAGGGTGGTGTCCTGCCCAACATCCAGGCCGTCCTGCTGCCAAAGAAGACCGAGAAGAAGGCCTAAACAGAGAGGCCAGGCAATCGGCACGCGGACCCGCCGCCCAGCAGCGCTGCGTGCTCCCCTGCACGCAACGCGCTTTGCCGGCCCGGCTCGGCTCACAACAATCGGCCCTTTTCAGGGCCACCACACAAACCTACGTCCAAAGCAAAATTTCAGTCGTCCTCGCCGCGCTTTGCTTTACTTTACTTTACTTTAACTTAACTTCACTTCCACAGCCGCCGCCGGCAAGAAGACCATACCAACTGCTACGATTGCAGGGGCAGATATTCTGCGAGGTACCTCGGTGTCACGCCTGACATCGAAGTGTCACATAGGGCAACTTGGCACAAACGCTCACGCCAGGATGCAGATCCTGTACCCCTGTTCCCTCGACCCCGCAACAGGGGTAGCGATACTGGAAATATGCGCGCCCTCTATAGGGGCTATGCAGCCAGGTCGACGATGCATCGCCTACAGAAGGGTCCAAAGCAGAGCGCTCTACGACGGGCCTTACACGTCCCCGCGGCAGACCTGCCTACAACCACCCACAACACGATTCCGCGCCCTGGCACAAGCGTTCTACGCCACCGCGCGGAATTCAGAAAATGACTATTACGTCTTGACCCTTGGGCAATATGAACACCACAGGGACAGATGTGCAAGACCCGAGTCGCTACTCCAGCAGTAGCACAAACAGAACACATAATCACTCTCAACAAACAGCAACGTCCGAAAAAGCACACTACCAAAGATAAGAACAACACACAGAAAAGAGGAGCAAATGTCCACAGGCGACAATAACCTCCACCAACTCCCCCTCTAACGGTAGAGGACTAAAGGAAAGAGAGAAGAACAACAAGAAGAGCCGCCGCCATCTTGTCGTCCACAGCCCGTGTGGCCACACACACGTTTCTCTTTTGTTTTTCGTTTGCCTCAAGCACCTCCACGCACGCACAGTCGCCTTCCAAACGACAACGACAGCAATAATCACCAACTGTTAAACGAGCGTGTCGACACACCGCCCTCCACTCCCGCGCGCCCCATACAAACGAAACAGCTGATCCGGCCGCCTATGGGCACGCCTTGCCTCGGCAACTCCAACGCCGCCGCAAACACACAGCCAAAACCACGCAAATATTCACCGCCTCTCGCACAACAACAACAACAACAACAACAACAACACACAGCCCGGCGTCTCCATCGATCGATAAACAAAACAAACACACAACGCCCTCTCTCGCGCGCGCGCGCACGCACACACACACACACACACACACACACACACACACACACACACAGCCACAAGACCCGCTTCCTTTCCTTTCTCCCAGTCACGTCACGTCAGTCAAACGCAAACGAAATGAAGAATGAAAGAAACAAGGCAGGCAGGCAACACACGCAGCAACAACACAGACTCTTTCGCACTTTTCAATTTCCGAACAGTGTGGTGGCCCTGAAAAGGGCCGTTTTCGTCTCTCCCACGGCCGCGGGAAGGCCAACGCGGCACAGCACACCGGCTGCGACGCGCCTAACCGCCGAAACCGTACAGGGTGCGCCCCTGCCTCTTCAGGGCGTACACCACGTCCATGGCCGTCACAGTCTTGCGCTTGGCGTGCTCAGTGTACGTCACCGCGTCGCGGATCACGTTCTCCAGGAACACCTTCAGCACTCCGCGGGTCTCCTCGTAGATCAGACCAGAGATGCGCTTCACGCCGCCCCTGCGAGCCAGGCGGCGGATCGCGGGCTTCGTGATGCCCTGGATGTTGTCGCGCAACACCTTGCGGTGCCGCTTGGCGCCACCCTTGCCGAGCCCCTTTCCTCCCTTGCCGCGGCCAGTCATCTCTTCTAAATCCTCAAAAAGCTCAAGGCAAGCAAAGCGTCTGCTGCAGCGGCTGGCTCCTCACCCGGCGCTAGCGAGTCGGCTACGGTCTGCGCCCGGCGCACGCGCCAGCCCCCCTATATAGACTCTGGCCCGCCCTCCCCCCACCACGCGCAACCGAGGGCATATAAGCGCACCACGGTGGCTGGCGCGCGCCCGTGTCGTCAAGGCAGCACCCGACGCAGCACCTCGCTCGCCTCCACGCCGCTCCGCTAACCGCTACCGCTATGGCCCGCACAAAGCAAACGGCCCGCAAGTCCACCGGCGGAAAGGCGCCGCGCAAACAGCTCGCCACCAAGGCGGCGAGGAAGAGCGCGCCCGCCACCGGCGGCGTCAAGAAGCCCCACCGCTACAGGCCGGGCACCGTCGCCCTGCGAGAAATCAGGCGCTACCAGAAGAGCACAGAGCTGCTCATCCGCAAGCTGCCATTCCAGCGCCTAGTGCGCGAGATCGCCCAGGACTTCAAGACCGACCTGCGCTTCCAGAGCTCCGCGGTCATGGCCCTGCAGGAGGCCAGCGAGGCCTACCTCGTCGGCCTCTTCGAAGACACCAACCTGTGCGCAATCCACGCCAAGCGCGTCACCATCATGCCCAAGGACATCCAGCTCGCGCGCCGCATCCGCGGCGAGCGCGCCTAAACACCGCGCCAGCCGCTGGGCACCGCCCACGCACGCAACAAACAAAACGGCCCTTTTAAGGGCCACTAACATCACTCCGTCGCGAGCAAACTTTGTCGGTCGCCTCTCGCCCCACAACCACAGAACCAAAGACAAAACACCACTTCCACTTCCCGTCCGTCCGCCACAGCCGCTCTCCCCTGCCAGCTTGCTGGCGCGCGCAACAATCAACATCATGCCTCCCCGGCGCGGCGCTCAAAGCGCACAATACCCATCGGCCGACGCCGTCAACCACACGGCCGGCCGCCGCTTCGTTTCGAAAAGAAAACGAAACAAAAAGCCAGGCACGTCCAACGCCACCGACCCTTTCCACATCTCAACGTCCCCCGCCCCCGTTGCAAGAACACACACACAAGACAAGACACATCCGAGAAGACGGCAGGCAGGCCAACCAAAGTATTCAAACAACATGACACAAAACCAACCGTCGGCCGGCCGCGACCAAAAAAAAAAAACGGCGACAATCAACCGCAACGACAAAACCGCTACCGCCGCCCGCACCCGCCACCGACCCCCCCCCCGCAATCCAACCACCACGGCACGCAAACAGTATCCACACACGGGCATACAGAAACGCCAGACGACACAACCACACCGCAACACAAACACGACAATCAAAACCTTCCCGACGTGCTTTGATGGCCCTGAGAAGGGCCGTTTTGGGCCGCGCGTCTGTTGCGCGCCACTAGACGACGGGGACGGGGGGTGCGGACGACGGAGTCAACCGCCAACCCTTCCTTTCCCATTCCTCTCTACTTCTTCTTCTTGGGCGAAGCCTTCGCCTTAGACGGCGTCGTCGCCTTCTTCGGGCGCGGCGCCTTCGGCTTCTTCGTCGGAACCTTGGCGGCCTTCTTCGCCTTCGACGGCGACTTGGCCTTGGCCGGCTTGGCAGCAGCCGCCTTCTTCGCACCGGCGGGAGCGGCCGACGCCGCAGACGCCTTCTTGGCGGCGCCCGCCTTCCGACCAGTCGCCGCCTTCACGCCACCAGCCTTCTTTGCGCCGGCCGCACGGGCGCCCTTCTTCTCCTTGCTGGCCGGAGCGGCGCGCTTCTTCTTGGCACCGCCAGCACGAGCCTTGCCGCCCTCAGCCGCCCCGCCGCCGGCGCCGGCAAGCTTGAAAGAGCCGGACGCGCCCTTCCCCTTCGTCTGCACCAGCTCGCCCGCCACCACGGCCGACTTGAGGTACTTCTTGATAAACGGCGCCAGCTTCTCCGCGTCCAGCTTGTAGTGCGCGGCAATGTACTTCTTGATCGCCTGCAGCGACGAGATCCGCCGCGCTCCTTCAGACTCTTGATGGCGGCCGTCACCATCTCAGAGGTGCGCGGGTGCGCAGGCTTGGCGCGCGGCTTCTTCGCAGACGACGCAGACTTTGCCTTCTTCGTAGTGCCGGTGGCGGCGGGTGCCGCAGCAGTCTCGTTCGTAGCCGCCTGATCTGCCATTTCGACGACGCGCGTTAACACACAGCGAGCAGCGAGAGCGAGAGGAGACACGCAGCGAGCGGAGCGCACAGCAGAGGAATAGCCGCCTCGACGCACAGGCCCAGCCAGTGTCGCGGGCGGGCGCGGACGGCCGAGAGAGCGGCCGCCACTCTGCGCGCCGCCGCGCCGCGCCTCCCGCGCTTGCTACCGCCCAACGTCCGACAGCCTGTGCGGAGCAGCCCCACACCTGCGCCACAACCACCCGCGCCTTTCAAACCACCGAGGATGGGGCTACACACAGCCACACCACAGTCGCCAACCAGTCGCCACGGCAGCGCCGCAAACCACGGCCAAACTGCAGCCACCGCGCGCTACAGCCTGGGTCGGCCCGCCGAGAATCGCCGCCCACGCCCAAATGCCGCCCCCACAGCCCCAGCCGGCGACCGGCCACAATGGCCAAACCTTCGGCAAAAGCCCCGCACCGTCGCCGCGGCAGCCCGGCCAGCGCGGCCGGCGCCACAGCCACACAAGCGGAGGCGTGCGGCGATGACGGCCGTGCAAACGCACCTCCGCCGCCCCATCGCCCTCCCACCGTTTCCCGATCGGCCCGCAGCCGTCGGGCCACGTCCTCCTCCTCTCGCCCGCCAACATTCACAGCCCTTTCGTTCGTTTCCCAACAATTTCAATTGTGCCCGCCGCAAAAACGGGCGCCGCCTGCAAAGCAACATGCTCCGCCGGAGCGCCCCTCGCCGCTTACGAGCCAACCCCTCGCCCGAGGCAAACCCGAAATCCGCAACTACAGACCAACCCAATCTGCCGTCAGCACACACGACAGCCAACATCACGCGTTACGAGTTAGACATTAGGTTCACACGTCTCGGTTAGGTTCGGTGGACGTGGGTTAGGTTAAGGGCACTTGGGTTAGGTTAAGCATTCAAAACACACGTCAGGCGTCAGAGGTTAGGTTAGGTTACGTTACATTAAGGTTAGGTTAGGGGCACCTCGGTTAGGTTAAGGGTCGGTGTTAGGTTAAGCGTCAAACTTAGGTTAAGCATTCAAACACACGTCGGGCGTCAGAGGTTAGGTTAGGTTAGGTTAGGTTAAGGCCACTTGGGTTAGGTTAAGCCTCAAACTTAGGTTAAGCATTCAAACACACGTCGGGCGTCAGGTGGCCGCAGCAGCCGCACCTACCTACCCACCCACCTCACGGCCGGACAGCTTGGCTTACTTGGCGCTGAGGCTGACCTCACCGCACCTCACGCTACGCAACGCTACAGGTTCGGTTCGCTCAGCTTAGGCTTAGAGCTTAAGCGCCCAGGTCGGATTACGACGTTGGTTCACCTTCGGGCGCCACACTTTGGGTGTAAAGGTCGCGTCGGGTCGTCGGCACGCCGCAAAAACAAAAGCGAAGCCACAGGACAACGCCGACAAACGGGCAGCACGACCACGACCAGATACCGAGACACACGGACCACCCACCGGCCAAAGGGCACCAAACAACAAACCAGAGCACCACGTGTCGACCAGAGCAACCCGCCGCTCACGCGACGTGGCTGGCACCGAAGGGCCGCCGCAACTGCGCTTTCCGCGCCGGGCCGGATGCACGTGCGGCAACACCACCACCGCACACAGCCGCTGTTCAACATCAACCAACAACACGCCGCGGTCGCAGCCTCAACGCCAGCACACGTTTGCACCACCATTCACACGCACCGCACAAACAGCTGTCGCCGACAACACAAACACACCGCAACGACGCCGCCGCCCCTACTTGTGCCGGCCACCCACCCCACCGACGGCGCACCTGTCGCCGGCCGGCAGTCGACACGGGAAACGCACACCGCCACTTCGCTCGCGCGCACGCCACCAACCAGTCGTCGTCTCCAAAACAACAAACAAACAAACATAGGGCAGGCAACAAATCGCCTCGCACGAACCGTCCACAAAACTATCAAAGCACAGCCTCTGGCTAACGGCCACGACGCAGCGGCACGCTGCTCCTTTCCCCGCCCCCACTCGATTCACGAAGGCACGCGACACCGCCAACGACGGCCTCGCTTCCCGCAACCGACACCTTTCCGCCACTACGCACAGCCGCACCCGACGCCCGTGCCAACGACACAACTACTGCACTATCCACCGCCGCCTCCCCCTTCCCGTCGTACACACACACAGCCAGCCAGCCAGCCAGCCAGCCAAAACCACACCAACGACCCAAACATGCACGTGCAACGGCACACCCCAACCAGTCAACGTCGACAACCACACGCACGGCTCGAAACCGGCGCCCTTCCACGTTGCCATCAAGCTACACACAAGACACAAGGAACCAACAACAGCAAGCCTGCCCGCCCGCCCCACTCTCACGCCGCAAAAAGCACACCGAAACCGCCAAACGCACATTCCCATCGCACCGACACCGACCGGCTCGCTACCACCACACCTCTCGGCAGCCGTTTCGCAAACATGACACGGCGCGACATGACATCACGACCAACTCTCCTCTCCAGACGCCTTCGGCCGGAGCACAACGCCGCCAATTCGCCACACACACACACACACACACACACACACAGTCGACAGGCGCCCGCCCGCCCGCCCTGCACGACGCCGCGCAGCAAAGGCGCCCGCAAACACATACCTCTCCTCTCTCTCGGCCGCCCGACGCGCCAACCGCCACACCGCCAGCCACTCGCAATTGTGCACTGCCGCCAGCCACACGTCCAACACGCCGCGCCGCCTCCGGCCACCCGCCAGGGGGCGCTCACGTCCGCGACAACAGCGCGGCCCGCCGGGCCAAACCGAACCGAGCCGAGCCGCCCGCCGCTGCTCTGCACATCTTCCTGCGCGCATCAACAAAACGAGGCAAGCGAGCACACCCCGTCACAACGCCACATCACGCAAATGCCGTGCCGACCTCTTGTGTCTACCGCCTAAATTGCACTCACTCACCAGCCGCCCCTTCTTCTTCTTCCTACCTATCTATCTGTGCGTCTGTGTCGGTCCGCGCGTGACGCCTCTCAACATCCGCCGTCGCCGTCCCCGTCCCCGTTTCCGCCCCAATGCCATCGTCGCGCCGCCTCCTCCTCCTCCTCCGCCCCTGTCCGGCCCGCACCACACCATACACCGCTGCTTGTCCCGGCCGTTGCCACCAAAGGCGCCTACCGCAAACGCGCCACGCCGCAGCCCCCGTGCGTGCATCTCCGTGCCGACGCTGCCTCTCTGCCCTCCCGCACGCACTCGACCGACCGACATGCACTGCGTCGACGGCCTCGACAACACAGTCTCTGGCTCCGCACTGCGTCTTCCGGTACGCGCGCTGAAACACGTATGTACTCATTACCAGCGATGGCGAGGCACGACACAATCTCTGACCAGAGCGTTTCTTATCGTCGCTAGTCTGCGCCACACGACACTAGTAGCACGTAGCGGGTCGGCAGGAACAGTTGTCATCTATATGTGGCGGGTCGGGAGAGGTAGTAGTCAGTCGACAGTATTAGCGAGTGGACGGTTGTACTGAGCGGGCGGCGGCGTGCTCTTCTCGCGACTCTGGTCTCCGTTCGGGACGATGCATACTGTTATTACAGGTAAGGTAATGAAGCTGCATTGCGCAAATCTAATACTGTATGTCAATTGTAACTATTTTCTTCACAACAAAATGCCCCAATAATACTTTGTTTCCAAACAAACTTTTTTAAAGTACAACCATTCATTTCCATTTAAATAATATTTCCTACGCATTTCCTCCAACAATCAAAATTAAATGTGAGCCGGCATTCATTGCACGACGCTGTGTACAGGTATCTACAGTTAAGAGCACATATAGATGCAGTTTGTTTTTTCTCTTTTGTCTTTTTTGTTTTTTTTTTTTTTTTTTTTGACGTAACGATCTTTTGCTCTTTTTATTCTAATTTGTACGTACGCTGTTTGTTTAGATTTTTATATTGGTAATGCCACGTAGCGCTCCGCGTGAAAATCACTGCCTGTGCTGTGTGCAGTCTGTGGCTAGTTTGCATTGTTGTTGTCATGAACTGCTATAGCTGGATGTGAACAGCGCGTAGCGTTGCGCAGTTAGGGGTGAGCCGCCAGCACTGGTGCATGTGAGGACAGAGATGGCGGACGTTTCAAATTACATATATTATGACTGGTGATGATATTAAGGGTAAATACATTGTTTGTTGTTCTCTATTAAACATCTTTACTTTGCTAACTATCCCTATCGGTAGTTAGTGCCCTCCGTAGTTTGGAATCTCTTATTTAGCTGGCAGCAGTGGTGCTCGCTGTATTGCAGTAGTTCGAGTAATGAAGATTTTTGTGAGGTAAGTGATTTCCGACAGGTGTACTTTAATGTTACTCAGGGCCATTCTTTTGCAGGGATCTTTGATAGTCAGATTGCGTTGCGCTCAAAATATTGTGTGTCAGTTTAAGCACAGTTTTGTATACATTGTTGTTCAAAGGGGGGCGTTTCAGAATACACAGGGCCGAAGGTCAGCCAGCGCTGCCCTTACAACGTTTATCGGGTTTTCAATTATGTCTGTTGAGATGTTCATGGTTCATTATTTCCATTCATCATATTATCGCGCGTTTCTCATCAATCTTCGTTCGTTCATTTTCTAGGGACGTTAACAACATTCTGGCACATTTTTATCATCATTCACTCACTCACTCACTCACTCACTCACTCACTCACTTACTTACGACTATTTGTGCGGGGAGGTTACACTTGGGTCCATTTCCATTTACATTCAATGTTGATAGACGCCTTTTTTTTTTTTTTGTTGTTGTTTTGTTGCTGGCAGGTTACAAAGGGCCTCATTTTATGTTGGTTGCAGCAGCGTTTTTCTCCTTCTTCTAGCGTCTTCCCCGCCCCCGCCCCTCCCGCATCCCTCGGTCTCACCACGTTCACTGACAGCCGCGTCTGCGGCTACACCACAACGGCCCCCTCCCGGCAACCCATTCGTTTTCTCTTCTTTTGCACAAAAACAACGCCGCACGCGCCAGCCGAGCGCAGCGCAAGCCACCCACACCGCGCCCCTCCCCGTCTTTATAGCCTCCGCGTCTTGTTTTCTTCGTTTGCCCCCTCCCATCTCCCGAATGCCATGCCATGCCATGCCAGCAGCGTTACGCGTGCCCCTCCCCTGTCCACACACTACCGCGAAACGAACAGCCTTCCGGGCCACATGCAGGGCACGCCCACCGCCATTCCCGGACGCAATTCTCAAAACAACACACACACACACACACACACACACAATGGCTTTGCACACGAACATAGACGGCACGGGCACTGTCGTACATTCTTCCTCAGAACCATCTCAACGAACGTTACGTTACATACACATCCGGGAAAGCAAAGCAACGCAACGCACAATTCAGCCGTCAAAGGTAACGTTCACCACGGCAGACACTTGCCGCCGCGCCGTTACGCGCATTTCAGTGCGGCTACAATACACCTCCGACACGGGAACGTTCCGTTGCTCTACACTGCGTTTCTCCGTTTTGTTTGGTTTTTTTTCCGTTTTCTCTCTCTCTCTCTCTCTCTCTCTCTCTATATATATATATTTGTTTTTTCCCCTCTGTCCTTTCCTCCACCATTCTCTCCTCACGTTCTGCCCAGACATTCGACCGATCAGAGGTTCGTTCACCTTTCGGTAACCGTTCTCAGCGCGACGGTGTACCAACGGTATGACGGTATGACGGTATGACGGGTGTTCAAGACGTCCGGTGTACCGCGCCGATCGACAGTTTCCCAGAGGCGACGGATCGGACCACATCACCGACATACACACAAACACGTGTACGCACATTCGCCAAAGCGACCGTCGTCTTCTAGCGTCGCGCTTACTCTACTGTACTGCACTGGACACGCGAGCATGCATCTTCAATGACGACGTCGGTGTGCGTGCGTCGTACGCACACAAGCAGACACAGTCGGTCAGACACGACTATCGAAATCAGAGTCGGGGGAAAGGTACATATCATCGTGCGTGTCGCCCGTACAATGCAATACACAGTGGTGTGTCTCAATGCGCGTTCACATTTAAACGTCACTCACACGCCTCCACGCTGCATTTACAGACACATTTCACCCTCGCCATATATGGCGTGCAAACCGACCCGCAAACGGCCGTCGTTACACACTGACATTCCCAACAATCGCGTGTCGTTTCCACCCGTCACGTAACTAACCGGCACCTCCATCCAAAGGGCACATCACCGATCGCACTTCCCCCCCCCCCCTCGCAGACAACGACTTGTGCGCACGTGCCTCCATTCCACGTCACACCGTGGCCGCACCCCGCAACACGCGACACGCGACGCGCCCCATAAACAATCAAATTATTCATCGCATCGGCCACCCCACCCCGTCGCGTCGCAACCAAAGCGGTAGCTATTGCCACCGTCCACCCACTCACACACAAAACAAAACAAAAACAACAACAACAACAATTCCGCCCTTCCCGCAAAGGCCATTTGGTGGCCCTGAAAAGGGCCGTTTTGCCGCTCTCGCAACGGAGGATCTCCTTCCATTCCAGAGCCACCTCCTTACTTGGAGCTCGTGTACTTGGTCACCGCCTTCGTGCCCTCGCTCACGGCGTGCTTGGCCAGCTCGCCAGGCAGCAACAGCCGCACAGCGGTCTGGATCTCGCGGGACGTGATGGTCGAGCGCTTGTTGTAGTGCGCCAGGCGAGACGCCTCGGCCGCGATGCGCTCGAAAATGTCGTTCACGAAGCTGTTCATGATGCTCATCGCCTTCGACGAGATGCCCGTGTCAGGGTGCACCTGCTTCAGCACCTTGTAGATGTAGATGGCATAGCTCTCCTTCCTCTTGCGCTTCTTCTTCTTGTCGCCCTTCGAAATGTTCTTCTGCGCCTTGCCAGCCTTCTTGGCGGCCTTCCCGCTAGTCTTGGGCGGCATCGCAAACAAACAAGAACGTACGGCAGCAACACCAGCAGCAAGCGCTCCGCTCTAGTCAGCGTCTCCCCACACAGTGGCACCCAGCGCGCCCCGCCGCCGCACCTTTACCAGCTCGCCCCGTTGCGGCCGCCGACCAATGGGCCGCGAGCGCAACCGGCCGCCGCACCCGAGAGCATAAAGGACCCCCACCCCTGGCGGCGCCGCCACTCCGCTGCTCGACTCGCTGCGGCTCGCACCGTCCTTCGTCTCGTCTCGTTTTTTTACACCACAGCGCATCGCCATGTCCGGACGCGGAAAGGGAGGCAAAGTCAAGGGCAAGTCAAAGTCCCGCTCAAGCAGGGCCGGGCTCCAGTTCCCGGTCGGCAGAATCCACCGCCTCCTGCGCAAGGGAAACTACGCCGAGCGCGTCGGCGCCGGGCGCCCGTCTACCTCGCCGCCGTCATGGAGTACCTCGCGGCTGAGGTGCTCGAGCTGGCCGGAAACGCGGCCCGCGACAACAAGAAGACGCGCATCATCCCGCGCCACCTGCAGCTTGCCATCCGCAACGACGAGGAGCTCAACAAGCTCCTGTCGGGCGTCACCATCGCACAGGGTGGTGTCCTGCCCAACATCCAGGCCGTCCTGCTGCCAAAGAAGACCGAGAAGAAGGCCTAAACAGAGAGGCCAGGCAATCGGCACGCGGACCCGCCGCCCAGCAGCGCTGCGTGCTCCCCTGCACGCAACGCGCTTTGCCGGCCCGGCTCGGCTCACAACAATCGGCCCTTTTCAGGGCCACCACACAAACCTACGTCCAAAGCAAAATTTCAGTCGTCCTCGCCGCGCTTTGCTTTACTTTACTTTACTTTAACTTAACTTCACTTCCACAGCCGCCGCCGGCAAGAAGACCATACCAACTGCTACGATTGCAGGGGCAGATATTCTGCGAGGTACCTCGGTGTCACGCCTGACATCGAAGTGTCACATAGGGCAACTTGGCACAAACGCTCACGCCAGGATGCAGATCCTGTACCCCTGTTCCCTCGACCCCGCAACAGGGGTAGCGATACTGGAAATATGCGCGCCCTCTATAGGGGCTATGCAGCCAGGTCGACGATGCATCGCCTACAGAAGGGTCCAAAGCAGAGCGCTCTACGACGGGCCTTACACGTCCCCGCGGCAGACCTGCCTACAACCACCCACAACACGATTCCGCGCCCTGGCACAAGCGTTCTACGCCACCGCGCGGAATTCAGAAAATGACTATTACGTCTTGACCCTTGGGCAATATGAACACCACAGGGACAGATGTGCAAGACCCGAGTCGCTACTCCAGCAGTAGCACAAACAGAACACATAATCACTCTCAACAAACAGCAACGTCCGAAAAAGCACACTACCAAAGATAAGAACAACACACAGAAAAGAGGAGCAAATGTCCACAGGCGACAATAACCTCCACCAACTCCCCCTCTAACGGTAGAGGACTAAAGGAAAGAGAGAAGAACAACAAGAAGAGCCGCCGCCATCTTGTCGTCCACAGCCCGTGTGGCCACACACACGTTTCTCTTTTGTTTTTCGTTTGCCTCAAGCACCTCCACGCACGCACAGTCGCCTTCCATTA
>NW_026046562.1:5000-10000 GCF_023864275.1 Schistocerca cancellata
ACAGGAACCCGAACGCCAGTGCCTGCGTCGCACGAAGTAGTCAACCGACAATCACTCCACCCGCACCCGCACGTGCCCCACCCCAACCGCCGAAATCGCAACTCCAGCGGATGAACGGCGGACTCTTCCCGCACTCGTACGTTGCAATCCACCCCTATATCTTGCGTTTCACGAAGAGTTATATCCAATATGCCAAATTCCCGCTGTCCCTATACATGCTGTAAGTCTGTGCACACAATATGAACCACACATCAGCGAGACACTCTATCACACATTACTCTCTGCCTGTAACAGACACAGATACAATATGTAAGCACCAGCATGGACCAACGTCCGGTGCATCCTCTCCGCCACAGTACACCATCCACACTATGATAACCACACCAGGGGGTCCAATTCTAAAATAGAATATCCCACCCGTCCGACATCCACAATTGCTCAGATAAGCCACCAACACCCACACATGTCCTACACAGGGGTGCACCCAACACCACCACACTGCCTCCTGTTACGGCACAGAAACAATGGCAGGAATGAATCACACAGGTCTGCCGCTCCCTTGCCGCAACCACAGACGCGGCGCGCCTCCAGTCACGAGCGAAAAGCGCATCCTGACGAGACATAACTGCTGTGACATACTGAAGCTGCCTCAGACATTCACTTACAATGATCACTACCAACGAACCTCGGCCCCCCCCCCCCCCCCAACACACTCTCTTACCACGTTGTGTACTGTAATCCAACCCATTTCGCACCTTAACCTAACCCATTTTGCACCTTAACTTAACCAAATTCGTAACGCAATTTGTACCGCAATGTAACGCAATGTGTACCGCAATGTAACGCAATGTGTACCGCAATGTAACGCAATGTGTACCGCAATGTACCGCAATGTGTACCGCAATGTACCGCAATGTGTACCGCAATGTGTAACGCAATGTGTAACGCAATGTGTACCGCAATGTGTACCGCAATGTGTAACGCAATGTGTACCGCAATGTGTAACGCAATGTGTACCGCAATGTGTAACGCAATGTGTACCGCAATGTAACGCAATTTGTACCGCAATGTAACGCAATTTGTACCGCAATGTAACGCAATTTGTACCGCAATGTAACGCAATTTGTACCGCAATGTAACGCAATTTGTACCGCAATGTAACGCAATTTGTACCGCAATGTAACGCAATTTGTACCGCAATGTAACGCAATTTGTACCGCAATGTAACGCAATTTGTACCGCAATGTAACGCAATTTGTACCGCAATGTAACGCAATTTGTACCGCAATGTAACGCAATTTGTACCGCAATGTAACGCAATTTCTACCTTAACCTAACCCACGTTGTGCCTTAACCTAACCCACGTTGTGCCTTAACCTAACCCACGTTGTGCCTTAACCTAACCCACGTTGTGCCTTAACCTAACCCACGTTGTGCCTTAACCTAACCCACGTTGTGCCTTAACCTAACCCACGTTGTGCCTTAACCTAACCCACGTTGTGCCTTAACCTAACCCACGTTGTGCCTTAACCTAACCCACGTTGTGCCTTAACCTAACCCACGTTGTGCCTTAACCTAACCCACGTTGTGCCTTAACCTAACCCACGTTGTGCCTTAACCTAACCCACGTTGTGCCTTAACCTAACCCACGTTGTGCCTTAACCTAACCCACGTTGTGCCTTAACCTAACCCAAGTTGTGCCTTAACCTAACCCAAGTTGTGCCTTAACCTAACCCAAGTTGTGCCTTAACCTAACCCAAGTTGTGCCTTAACCTAACCCAAGTTGTGCCTTAACCTAACCCAAGTTGTGCCTTAACCTAACCCAAGTTGTGCCTTAACCTAACCCAAGTTGTGCCTTAACCTAACCCAAGTTGTGCCTTAACCTAACCCACGTTGTGCCTTAACCTAACCCACGTTGTGCCTTAACCTAACCCACGTTGTGCCTTAACCTAACCCACGTTGTGCCTTAACCTAACCCACGTTGTGCCTTAACCTAACCCACGTTGTGCCTTAACCTAACCCACGTTGTGCCTTAACCTAACCCACGTTGTGCCTTAACCTAACCCACGTTGTGCCTTAACCTAACCCACGTTGTGCCTTAACCTAACCCAAGTTGTGCCTTAACCTAACCCAAGTTGTGCCTTAACCTAACCCAAGTTGTGCCTTAACCTAACCCAAGTTGTGCCTTAACCTAACCCAAGTTGTGCCTTAACCTAACCCAAGTTGTGCCTTAACCTAACCCAAGTTGTGCCTTAACCTAACCCAAGTTGTGCCTTAACCTAACCCAAGTTGTGCCTTAACCTAACCCACGTTGTGCCTTAACCTAACCCAAGTTGTGCCTTAACCTAACCCACGTTGTGCCTTAACCTAACCCACGTTGTGCCTTAACCTAACCCACGTTGTGCCTTAACCTAACCCACATTGTGCCTTAACCTAACCCACGTTGTGCCTTAACCTAACCCACGTTGTGCCTTAACCTAACCCACGTTGTGCCTTAACCTAACCCACGTTGTGCCTTAACCTAACCCACGTTGTGCCTTAACCTAACCCACGTTGTGCCTTAACCTAACCCACGTTGTGCCTTAACCTAACCCACGTTGTGCCTTAACCTAACCCACGTTGTGCCTTAACCTAACCCACGTTGTGCCTTAACCTAACCCACGTTGTGCCTTAACCTAACCCACGTTGTGCCTTAACCTAACCCACGTTGTGCCTTAACCTAACCCACGTTGTGCCTTAACCTAACCCAAGTTGTGCCTTAACCTAACCCAAGTTGTGCCTTAACCTAACCCAAGTTGTGCCTTAACCTAACCCAAGTTGTGCCTTAACCTAACCCAAGTTGTGCCTTAACCTAACCCAAGTTGTGCCTTAACCTAACCCAAGTTGTGCCTTAACCTAACCCAAGTTGTGCCTTAACCTAACCCAAGTTGTGCCTTAAGCTAACCCACGTTGTGCCTTAACCTAACCCACGTTGTGCCTTAACCTAACCCACGTTGTGCCTTAACCTAACCCACGTTGTGCCTTAACCTAACCCACGTTGTGCCTTAACCTAACCCACGTTGTGCCTTAACCTAACCCACGTTGTGCCTTAACCTAACCCACGTTGTGCCTTAACCTAACCCACGTTGTGCCTTAACCTAACCCACGTTGTGCCTTAACCTAACCCACGTTGTGCCTTAACCTAACCCACGTTGTGCCTTAACCTAACCCACGTTGTGCCTTAACCTAACCCACGTTGTGCCTTAACCTAACCCACGTTGTGCCTTAACCTAACCCACGTTGTGCCTTAACCTAACCCACGTTGTGCCTTAACCTAACCCACGTTGTGCCTTAACCTAACCCAAGTTGTGCCTTAACCTAACCCACGTTGTGCCTTAACCTAACCCAAGTTGTGCCTTAACCTGCTCTGTAATTGGCATATGACACGTTACATTAATCCAGTGTTGTCTAACCACAACCCTCTGAATATAGTTCGCTACTCGCACCGCCCACCCTCTTGTGTATCGTTTCATGTTCAACACTTCGCAAGTGTTGCTTACTTTTTACATGCTCCCGCTGTACACTGTAATGTGGACGACTGCAGGATGTACATCGCCCCCACCCTCCCCCCTGCCTTCGCACGCTGGTCGTTCAGGTGCTTGCGTGTTCAATGCCCTTCGCAGCTGTTCACTGGCATTCGCATGTCGAAGCGCTCAGTCTACGTCGTGGTACGGCCTGTGTCCACTGTCCGCTGATGTCGTAAGCTTAACCCTCACATTGTACTGCACATAGGTCCGTATGTACTGCATGATACGCTGTGGCACATGTGTGACCGTACAACGACTGCGCCCAACAACAGCGAACCATACGGTCCAAATGTTGTGCACTCAGCCACGTGCCGTCTCCCCATAACAGCTACATTGCAGTGTGGTACGCCATAGAGACGTGTGGGATTAACGGACGCCCTGGATGGCGATCAGCATGAGCCGTCTGTTGATGTAGTGGCGCGTGTATTCAAACGTAGTCGTCTCTTCTCACACAGTGTGATAGCATGGTGCACCGCGTTCCACATCTGCGACATGGTACAGATGCTGGTTGACAGTCGGTCTCGTAATGGACATCGCATACGTAGGGGGCCACCTCCCACGTGTTCTCTAGTCGTGCACATTTTGTTGCGTGTATGTGGGCAGACGTAGTGTGTCGTGACACCTAACAGACAGGTATGCAATAATCGTTGCATTTGCAAACTGGGATGGACGTCTACGTTTGCTGGTGACGTTACGCAAATGAACAACTGGTAAACCCATTGTGGTGCGGTTGTTGTTGCTGGAGGTAAATCAGTAAGGGCAAATCTGTGTGTGAAGCGATACGCGGCGGTGGCTGGGTGGGACCGTCCCCGGCCGGTGAGGGGGGGCCGCCCGGCGTGCTGGCCGCGCGGTGCGTGGGCGCACGCGCTACAGCCGGCTGGTGGGGGCGCCCAGTGGCAGGCGCGCCGGCCGACGGACGCGGCAGGCGGCGCAGCTGCGCGCCGGGGCACCCTGCGCGCGGCGCCGGGCGGCCAAAGTGGGTCCTCGCGGGCCCGGTGCGAAGCGCGGTGGACATCTGCAGTGTGCTGGTCCGACTGAGGACTGTGTGCGTTGAGGATGCGCCGCCGCCCGGCACTCGGCGCCGCGACGCCGTCTGCTGCTCGGTCGCCCCAGCGGTTCTCGCTGGTGGTTTGTATCGCAGTTGTGCAGACGTGTTGGCACGTGCGCTGTGCTGGGAGAGTTCGCTTCGGCACCCACGTGGGGCCTTTGCCCTTCTGTGGCGCTGGCGTTGGAGCTGCCGGTCACCGTAGGTGGCGCGTGTTGTCTCCCGCCGGCAATGCCACGACAGCACGCTCCCGGGCCTCTGTCGGCAGCGGCAAGCTCAGTTGGGAGCACGGGTGGTCGCACCTAAAGCGTCTACTCGCCTAACTCCGGGCGATTGCGCCTCTCTCGAACCCGACCAAGTACTTAGGACGGCGCTGCGCGCCGCCGGGA
>NW_026046562.1:20000-22500 GCF_023864275.1 Schistocerca cancellata
TAACCCAAGTTGTGCCTTAACCTAACCCAAGTTGTGCCTTAACCTAACCCACGTTGTGCCTTAACCTAACCCAAGTTGTGCCTTAACCTAACCCACGTTGTGCCTTAACCTAACCCACGTTGTGCCTTAACCTAACCCACGTTGTGCCTTAACCTAACCCACGTTGTGCCTTAACCTAACCCACGTTGTGCCTTAACCTAACCCACGTTGTGCCTTAACCTAACCCACGTTGTGCCTTAACCTAACCCACGTTGTGCCTTAACCTAACCCACGTTGTGCCTTAACCTAACCCACGTTGTGCCTTAACCTAACCCACGTTGTGCCTTAACCTAACCCACGTTGTGCCTTAACCTAACCCACGTTGTGCCTTAACCTAACCCACGTTGTGCCTTAACCTAACCCACGTTGTGCCTTAACCTAACCCACGTTGTGCCTTAACCTAACCCACGTTGTGCCTTAACCTAACCCACGTTGTGCCTTAACCTAACCCACGTTGTGCCTTAACCTAACCCACGTTGTGCCTTAACCTAACCCAAGTTGTGCCTTAACCTAACCCAAGTTGTGCCTTAACCTAACCCAAGTTGTGCCTTAACCTAACCCAAGTTGTGCCTTAACCTAACCCAAGTTGTGCCTTAACCTAACCCAAGTTGTGCCTTAACCTAACCCAAGTTGTGCCTTAACCTAACCCAAGTTGTGCCTTAACCTAACCCAAGTTGTGCCTTAACCTAACCCACGTTGTGCCTTAACCTAACCCACGTTGTGCCTTAACCTAACCCACGTTGTGCCTTAACCTAACCCACGTTGTGCCTTAACCTAACCCACGTTGTGCCTTAACCTAACCCACGTTGTGCCTTAACCTAACCCACGTTGTGCCTTAACCTAACCCACGTTGTGCCTTAACCTAACCCACGTTGTGCCTTAACCTAACCCACGTTGTGCCTTAACCTAACCCACGTTGTGCCTTAACCTAACCCACGTTGTGCCTTAACCTAACCCACGTTGTGCCTTAACCTAACCCACGTTGTGCCTTAACCTAACCCACGTTGTGCCTTAACCTAACCCACGTTGTGCCTTAACCTAACCCACGTTGTGCCTTAACCTAACCCACGTTGTGCCTTAACCTAACCCAAGTTGTGCCTTAACCTAACCCACGTTGTGCCTTAACCTAACCCAAGTTGTGCCTTAACCTGCTCTGTAATTGGCATATGACACGTTACATTAATCCAGTGTTGTCTAACCACAACCCTCTGAATATAGTTCGCTACTCGCACCGCCCACCCTCTTGTGTATCGTTTCATGTTCAACACTTCGCAAGTGTTGCTTACTTTTTACATGCTCCCGCTGTACACTGTAATGTGGACGACTGCAGGATGTACATCGCCCCCACCCTCCCCCCTGCCTTCGCACGCTGGTCGTTCAGGTGCTTGCGTGTTCAATGCCCTTCGCAGCTGTTCACTGGCATTCGCATGTCGAAGCGCTCAGTCTACGTCGTGGTACGGCCTGTGTCCACTGTCCGCTGATGTCGTAAGCTTAACCCTCACATTGTACTGCACATAGGTCCGTATGTACTGCATGATACGCTGTGGCACATGTGTGACCGTACAACGACTGCGCCCAACAACAGCGAACCATACGGTCCAAATGTTGTGCACTCAGCCACGTGCCGTCTCCCCATAACAGCTACATTGCAGTGTGGTACGCCATAGAGACGTGTGGGATTAACGGACGCCCTGGATGGCGATCAGCATGAGCCGTCTGTTGATGTAGTGGCGCGTGTATTCAAACGTAGTCGTCTCTTCTCACACAGTGTGATAGCATGGTGCACCGCGTTCCACATCTGCGACATGGTACAGATGCTGGTTGACAGTCGGTCTCGTAATGGACATCGCATACGTAGGGGGCCACCTCCCACGTGTTCTCTAGTCGTGCACATTTTGTTGCGTGTATGTGGGCAGACGTAGTGTGTCGTGACACCTAACAGACAGGTATGCAATAATCGTTGCATTTGCAAACTGGGATGGACGTCTACGTTTGCTGGTGACGTTACGCAAATGAACAACTGGTAAACCCATTGTGGTGCGGTTGTTGTTGCTGGAGGTAAATCAGTAAGGGCAAATCTGTGTGTGAAGCGATACGCGGCGGTGGCTGGGTGGGACCGTCCCCGGCCGGTGAGGGGGGGCCGCCCGGCGTGCTGGCCGCGCGGTGCGTGGGCGCACGCGCTACAGCCGGCTGGTGGGGGCGCCCAGTGGCAGGCGCGCCGGCCGACGGACGCGGCAGGCGGCGCAGCTGCGCGCCGGGGCACCCTGCGCGCGGCGCCGGGCGGCCAAAGTGGGTCCTCGCGGGCCCGGTGCGAAGCGCGGTGGACATCTGCAGTGTGCTGGTCCGACTGAGGACTGTGTGCGTTGAGGATGCGCCGCCGCCCGGCACTCGGCGCCGCGACGCCGTCTGCTGCTCGGTCGCCCCAGCGGTTCTCGCTGGTGGTTTGTATCGCAGTTGTGCA
>NW_026046562.1:32500-35000 GCF_023864275.1 Schistocerca cancellata
TAACCCACGTTGTGCCTTAACCTAACCCACGTTGTGCCTTAACCTAACCCACGTTGTGCCTTAACCTAACCCACGTTGTGCCTTAACCTAACCCACGTTGTGCCTTAACCTAACCCAAGTTGTGCCTTAACCTAACCCAAGTTGTGCCTTAACCTAACCCAAGTTGTGCCTTAACCTAACCCAAGTTGTGCCTTAACCTAACCCAAGTTGTGCCTTAACCTAACCCAAGTTGTGCCTTAACCTAACCCAAGTTGTGCCTTAACCTAACCCAAGTTGTGCCTTAACCTAACCCAAGTTGTGCCTTAACCTAACCCACGTTGTGCCTTAACCTAACCCAAGTTGTGCCTTAACCTAACCCACGTTGTGCCTTAACCTAACCCACGTTGTGCCTTAACCTAACCCACGTTGTGCCTTAACCTAACCCACGTTGTGCCTTAACCTAACCCACGTTGTGCCTTAACCTAACCCACGTTGTGCCTTAACCTAACCCACGTTGTGCCTTAACCTAACCCACGTTGTGCCTTAACCTAACCCACGTTGTGCCTTAACCTAACCCACGTTGTGCCTTAACCTAACCCACGTTGTGCCTTAACCTAACCCACGTTGTGCCTTAACCTAACCCACGTTGTGCCTTAACCTAACCCACGTTGTGCCTTAACCTAACCCACGTTGTGCCTTAACCTAACCCACGTTGTGCCTTAACCTAACCCACGTTGTGCCTTAACCTAACCCACGTTGTGCCTTAACCTAACCCACGTTGTGCCTTAACCTAACCCACGTTGTGCCTTAACCTAACCCAAGTTGTGCCTTAACCTAACCCAAGTTGTGCCTTAACCTAACCCAAGTTGTGCCTTAACCTAACCCAAGTTGTGCCTTAACCTAACCCAAGTTGTGCCTTAACCTAACCCAAGTTGTGCCTTAACCTAACCCAAGTTGTGCCTTAACCTAACCCAAGTTGTGCCTTAACCTAACCCAAGTTGTGCCTTAACCTAACCCACGTTGTGCCTTAACCTAACCCACGTTGTGCCTTAACCTAACCCACGTTGTGCCTTAACCTAACCCACGTTGTGCCTTAACCTAACCCACGTTGTGCCTTAACCTAACCCACGTTGTGCCTTAACCTAACCCACGTTGTGCCTTAACCTAACCCACGTTGTGCCTTAACCTAACCCACGTTGTGCCTTAACCTAACCCACGTTGTGCCTTAACCTAACCCACGTTGTGCCTTAACCTAACCCACGTTGTGCCTTAACCTAACCCACGTTGTGCCTTAACCTAACCCACGTTGTGCCTTAACCTAACCCACGTTGTGCCTTAACCTAACCCACGTTGTGCCTTAACCTAACCCACGTTGTGCCTTAACCTAACCCACGTTGTGCCTTAACCTAACCCAAGTTGTGCCTTAACCTAACCCACGTTGTGCCTTAACCTAACCCAAGTTGTGCCTTAACCTGCTCTGTAATTGGCATATGACACGTTACATTAATCCAGTGTTGTCTAACCACAACCCTCTGAATATAGTTCGCTACTCGCACCGCCCACCCTCTTGTGTATCGTTTCATGTTCAACACTTCGCAAGTGTTGCTTACTTTTTACATGCTCCCGCTGTACACTGTAATGTGGACGACTGCAGGATGTACATCGCCCCCACCCTCCCCCCTGCCTTCGCACGCTGGTCGTTCAGGTGCTTGCGTGTTCAATGCCCTTCGCAGCTGTTCACTGGCATTCGCATGTCGAAGCGCTCAGTCTACGTCGTGGTACGGCCTGTGTCCACTGTCCGCTGATGTCGTAAGCTTAACCCTCACATTGTACTGCACATAGGTCCGTATGTACTGCATGATACGCTGTGGCACATGTGTGACCGTACAACGACTGCGCCCAACAACAGCGAACCATACGGTCCAAATGTTGTGCACTCAGCCACGTGCCGTCTCCCCATAACAGCTACATTGCAGTGTGGTACGCCATAGAGACGTGTGGGATTAACGGACGCCCTGGATGGCGATCAGCATGAGCCGTCTGTTGATGTAGTGGCGCGTGTATTCAAACGTAGTCGTCTCTTCTCACACAGTGTGATAGCATGGTGCACCGCGTTCCACATCTGCGACATGGTACAGATGCTGGTTGACAGTCGGTCTCGTAATGGACATCGCATACGTAGGGGGCCACCTCCCACGTGTTCTCTAGTCGTGCACATTTTGTTGCGTGTATGTGGGCAGACGTAGTGTGTCGTGACACCTAACAGACAGGTATGCAATAATCGTTGCATTTGCAAACTGGGATGGACGTCTACGTTTGCTGGTGACGTTACGCAAATGAACAACTGGTAAACCCATTGTGGTGCGGTTGTTGTTGCTGGAGGTAAATCAGTAAGGGCAAATCTGTGTGTGAAGCGATACGCGGCGGTGGCTGGGTGGGACCGTCCCCGGCCGGTGAGGGGGGGCCGCCCGGCGTGCTGGCCGCGCGGTGCGTGGGCGCACGCGCTACAGCCGGCTGGTGG
>NW_026046562.1:45000-50000 GCF_023864275.1 Schistocerca cancellata
ACCGCAATGTAACGCAATTTGTACCGCAATGTAACGCAATTTCTACCTTAACCTAACCCACGTTGTGCCTTAACCTAACCCACGTTGTGCCTTAACCTAACCCACGTTGTGCCTTAACCTAACCCACGTTGTGCCTTAACCTAACCCACGTTGTGCCTTAACCTAACCCACGTTGTGCCTTAACCTAACCCACGTTGTGCCTTAACCTAACCCACGTTGTGCCTTAACCTAACCCACGTTGTGCCTTAACCTAACCCACGTTGTGCCTTAACCTAACCCACGTTGTGCCTTAACCTAACCCACGTTGTGCCTTAACCTAACCCACGTTGTGCCTTAACCTAACCCACGTTGTGCCTTAACCTAACCCACGTTGTGCCTTAACCTAACCCACGTTGTGCCTTAACCTAACCCAAGTTGTGCCTTAACCTAACCCAAGTTGTGCCTTAACCTAACCCAAGTTGTGCCTTAACCTAACCCAAGTTGTGCCTTAACCTAACCCAAGTTGTGCCTTAACCTAACCCAAGTTGTGCCTTAACCTAACCCAAGTTGTGCCTTAACCTAACCCAAGTTGTGCCTTAACCTAACCCAAGTTGTGCCTTAACCTAACCCACGTTGTGCCTTAACCTAACCCAAGTTGTGCCTTAACCTAACCCACGTTGTGCCTTAACCTAACCCACGTTGTGCCTTAACCTAACCCACGTTGTGCCTTAACCTAACCCACGTTGTGCCTTAACCTAACCCACGTTGTGCCTTAACCTAACCCACGTTGTGCCTTAACCTAACCCACGTTGTGCCTTAACCTAACCCACGTTGTGCCTTAACCTAACCCACGTTGTGCCTTAACCTAACCCACGTTGTGCCTTAACCTAACCCACGTTGTGCCTTAACCTAACCCACGTTGTGCCTTAACCTAACCCACGTTGTGCCTTAACCTAACCCACGTTGTGCCTTAACCTAACCCACGTTGTGCCTTAACCTAACCCACGTTGTGCCTTAACCTAACCCACGTTGTGCCTTAACCTAACCCAAGTTGTGCCTTAACCTAACCCAAGTTGTGCCTTAACCTAACCCAAGTTGTGCCTTAACCTAACCCAAGTTGTGCCTTAACCTAACCCAAGTTGTGCCTTAACCTAACCCAAGTTGTGCCTTAACCTAACCCAAGTTGTGCCTTAACCTAACCCAAGTTGTGCCTTAACCTAACCCAAGTTGTGCCTTAACCTAACCCACGTTGTGCCTTAACCTAACCCACGTTGTGCCTTAACCTAACCCACGTTGTGCCTTAACCTAACCCACGTTGTGCCTTAACCTAACCCACGTTGTGCCTTAACCTAACCCACGTTGTGCCTTAACCTAACCCACGTTGTGCCTTAACCTAACCCACGTTGTGCCTTAACCTAACCCACGTTGTGCCTTAACCTAACCCACGTTGTGCCTTAACCTAACCCACGTTGTGCCTTAACCTAACCCACGTTGTGCCTTAACCTAACCCACGTTGTGCCTTAACCTAACCCACGTTGTGCCTTAACCTAACCCACGTTGTGCCTTAACCTAACCCAAGTTGTGCCTTAACCTAACCCACGTTGTGCCTTAACCTAACCCAAGTTGTGCCTTAACCTGCTCTGTAATTGGCATATGACACGTTACATTAATCCAGTGTTGTCTAACCACAACCCTCTGAATATAGTTCGCTACTCGCACCGCCCACCCTCTTGTGTATCGTTTCATGTTCAACACTTCGCAAGTGTTGCTTACTTTTTACATGCTCCCGCTGTACACTGTAATGTGGACGACTGCAGGATGTACATCGCCCCCACCCTCCCCCCTGCCTTCGCACGCTGGTCGTTCAGGTGCTTGCGTGTTCAATGCCCTTCGCAGCTGTTCACTGGCATTCGCATGTCGAAGCGCTCAGTCTACGTCGTGGTACGGCCTGTGTCCACTGTCCGCTGATGTCGTAAGCTTAACCCTCACATTGTACTGCACATAGGTCCGTATGTACTGCATGATACGCTGTGGCACATGTGTGACCGTACAACGACTGCGCCCAACAACAGCGAACCATACGGTCCAAATGTTGTGCACTCAGCCACGTGCCGTCTCCCCATAACAGCTACATTGCAGTGTGGTACGCCATAGAGACGTGTGGGATTAACGGACGCCCTGGATGGCGATCAGCATGAGCCGTCTGTTGATGTAGTGGCGCGTGTATTCAAACGTAGTCGTCTCTTCTCACACAGTGTGATAGCATGGTGCACCGCGTTCCACATCTGCGACATGGTACAGATGCTGGTTGACAGTCGGTCTCGTAATGGACATCGCATACGTAGGGGGCCACCTCCCACGTGTTCTCTAGTCGTGCACATTTTGTTGCGTGTATGTGGGCAGACGTAGTGTGTCGTGACACCTAACAGACAGGTATGCAATAATCGTTGCATTTGCAAACTGGGATGGACGTCTACGTTTGCTGGTGACGTTACGCAAATGAACAACTGGTAAACCCATTGTGGTGCGGTTGTTGTTGCTGGAGGTAAATCAGTAAGGGCAAATCTGTGTGTGAAGCGATACGCGGCGGTGGCTGGGTGGGACCGTCCCCGGCCGGTGAGGGGGGGCCGCCCGGCGTGCTGGCCGCGCGGTGCGTGGGCGCACGCGCTACAGCCGGCTGGTGGGGGCGCCCAGTGGCAGGCGCGCCGGCCGACGGACGCGGCAGGCGGCGCAGCTGCGCGCCGGGGCACCCTGCGCGCGGCGCCGGGCGGCCAAAGTGGGTCCTCGCGGGCCCGGTGCGAAGCGCGGTGGACATCTGCAGTGTGCTGGTCCGACTGAGGACTGTGTGCGTTGAGGATGCGCCGCCGCCCGGCACTCGGCGCCGCGACGCCGTCTGCTGCTCGGTCGCCCCAGCGGTTCTCGCTGGTGGTTTGTATCGCAGTTGTGCAGACGTGTTGGCACGTGCGCTGTGCTGGGAGAGTTCGCTTCGGCACCCACGTGGGGCCTTTGCCCTTCTGTGGCGCTGGCGTTGGAGCTGCCGGTCACCGTAGGTGGCGCGTGTTGTCTCCCGCCGGCAATGCCACGACAGCACGCTCCCGGGCCTCTGTCGGCAGCGGCAAGCTCAGTTGGGAGCACGGGTGGTCGCACCTAAAGCGTCTACTCGCCTAACTCCGGGCGATTGCGCCTCTCTCGAACCCGACCAAGTACTTAGGACGGCGCTGCGCGCCGCCGGGACCTGAGAGGGTTTCGAGGTGTATTGTGCAGGGGAGCTCAGCCTCCTCCTGTTTGCAGAATAATTGAGCGGACGCTTGCGTGTTCGCGCGGGCCCCTGGGACACACTCCCGGGCGGCCGGCTGCTCAGCTCTAGTTGACGCAGCTCCCTGGTTGATCCTGCCAGTAGTCATATGCTTGTCTCAAAGATTAAGCCATGCATGTCTCAGTACAAGCCGCATTAAGGTGAAACCGCGAATGGCTCATTAAATCAGTTATGGTTCCTTAGATCGTACCCACGTTACTTGGATAACTGTGGTAATTCTAGAGCTAATACATGCAAACAGAGTCCCGACCAGAGATGGAAGGGACGCTTTTATTAGATCAAAACCAATCGGTCGGCTCGTCCGGTCCGTTTGCCTTGGTGACTCTGAATAACTTTGGGCTGATCGCACGGTCCTCGTACCGGCGACGCATCTTTCAAATGTCTGCCTTATCAACTGTCGATGGTAGGTTCTGCGCCTACCATGGTTGTAACGGGTAACGGGGAATCAGGGTTCGATTCCGGAGAGGGAGCCTGAGAAACGGCTACCACATCCAAGGAAGGCAGCAGGCGCGCAAATTACCCACTCCCGGCACGGGGACGGTAGTGACGAAAAATAACGATACGGGACTCATCCGAGGCCCCGTAATCGGAATGAGTACACTTTAAATCCTTTAACGAGTATCTATTGGAGGGCAAGTCTGGTGCCAGCAGCCGCGGTAATTCCAGCTCCAATAGCGTATATTAAAGTTGTTGCGGTTAAAAAGCTCGTAGTTGGATTTGTGTCCCACGCTGTTGGTTCACCGCCCGTCGGTGTTTAACTGGCATGTATCGTGGGACGTCCTGCCGGTGGGGCGAGCCGAAGGCGTGCGACCGCCTCGTGCGTGTTCGTGCGTCCCGAGGCGGACCCCGTTGAAATCCTACCAAGGTGCTCTTTATTGAGTGTCTGGGTGGGCCGGCACGTTTACTTTGAACAAATTAGAGTGCTTAAAGCAGGCAAGCCCGCCTGAATACTGTGTGCATGGAATAATGGAATAGGACCTCGGTTCTATTTTGTTGGTTTTCGGAACCCGAGGTAATGATTAATAGGGACAGGCGGGGGCATTCGTATTGCGACGTTAGAGGTGAAATTCTTGGATCGTCGCAAGACGAACAGAAGCGAAAGCATTTGCCAAGTATGTTTTCATTAATCAAGAACGAAAGTTAGAGGTTCGAAGGCGATCAGATACCGCCCTAGTTCTAACCATAAACGATGCCAGCCAGCGATCCGCCGCAGTTCCTCCGATGACTCGGCGGGCAGCCTCCGGGAAACCAAAGCTTTTGGGTTCCGGGGGAAGTATGGTTGCAAAGCTGAAACTTAAAGGAATTGACGGAAGGGCACCACCAGGAGTGGAGCCTGCGGCTTAATTTGACTCAACACGGGAAACCTCACCAGGCCCGGACACCGGAAGGATTGACAGATTGATAGCTCTTTCTTGATTCGGTGGGTGGTGGTGCATGGCCGTTCTTAGTTGGTGGAGCGATTTGTCTGGTTAATTCCGATAACGAACGAGACTCTAGCCTGCTAACTAGTCGCGTGACATCCTTCGTGCTGTCAGCGATTACTTTTCTTCTTAGAGGGACAGGCGGCTTCTAGCCGCACGAGATTGAGCAATAACAGGTCTGTGATGCCCTTAGATGTTCTGGGCCGCACGCGCGCTACACTGAAGGAATCAGCGTGTCTTCCTAGGCCGAAAGGTCGGGGTAACCCGCTGAACCTCCTTCGTGC
>NW_026046562.1:57500-65000 GCF_023864275.1 Schistocerca cancellata
ACCGCAATGTAACGCAATTTGTACCGCAATGTAACGCAATTTGTACCGCAATGTAACGCAATTTGTACCGCAATGTAACGCAATTTGTACCGCAATGTAACGCAATTTGTACCGCAATGTAACGCAATTTGTACCGCAATGTAACGCAATTTGTACCGCAATGTAACGCAATTTGTACCGCAATGTAACGCAATTTGTACCGCAATGTAACGCAATTTCTACCTTAACCTAACCCACGTTGTGCCTTAACCTAACCCACGTTGTGCCTTAACCTAACCCACGTTGTGCCTTAACCTAACCCACGTTGTGCCTTAACCTAACCCACGTTGTGCCTTAACCTAACCCACGTTGTGCCTTAACCTAACCCACGTTGTGCCTTAACCTAACCCACGTTGTGCCTTAACCTACCCACGTTGTGCCTTAACCTAACCCACGTTGTGCCTTAACCTAACCCACGTTGTGCCTTAACCTAACCACGTTGTGCCTTAACCTAACCCACGTTGTGCCTTAACCTAACCCACGTTGTGCCTTAACCTAACCCACGTTGTGCCTTAACCTAACCCACGTTGTGCCTTAACCTAACCCAAGTTGTGCCTTAACCTAACCCAAGTTGTGCCTTAACCTAACCAAGTTGTGCCTTAACCTAACCCAAGTTGTGCCTTAACCTAACCCAAGTTGTGCCTTAACCTAACCCAAGTTGTGCCTTAACCTAACCCAAGTTGTGCCTTAACCTAACCCCAAGTTGTGCCTTAACCTAACCCAAGTTGTGCCTTAACCTAACCCACGTTGTGCCTTAACCTAACCCAAGTTGTGCCTTAACCTAACCCACGTTGTGCCTTAACCTAACCCACGTTGTGCCTTAACCTAACCCACGTTGTGCCTTAACCTAACCCACGTTGTGCCTTAACCTAACCCACGTTGTGCCTTAACCTAACCCACGTTGTGCCTTAACCTAACCCCACGTTGTGCCTTAACCTAACCCACGTTGTGCCTTAACCTAACCCACGTTGTGCCTTAACCTAACCCACGTTGTTGCCTTAACCTAACCCACGTTGTGCCTTAACCTAACCCACGTTGTGCCTTAACCTAACCCACGTTGTGCCTTAACCTAACCCACGTTGTGCCTTAACCTAACCCACGTTGTGCCTTAACCTAACCCACGTTGTGCCTTAACCTAACCCACGTTGTGCCTTAACCTAACCCACGTTGTGCCTTAACCTAACCCACGTTGTGCCTTAACCTAACCCAAGTTGTGCCTTAACCTAACCCAAGTTGTGCCTTAACCTAACCCAAGTTGTGCTTAACCTAACCCAAGTTGTGCCTTAACCTAACCCAAGTTGTGCCTTAACCTAACCCAAGTTGTGCCTTAACCTAACCCAAGTTGTGCCTTAACCTAACCCAAGTTGTGCCTTAACCTAACCCCACGTTGTGCCTTAACCTAACCCACGTTTGTGCCTTAACCTAACCCACGTTGTGCCTTAACCTAACCCACGTTGTGCCTTAACCCTAACCCACGTTGTGCCTTAACCTAACCCACGTTGTGCCTTAACCTAACCCACGTTGTGCCTTAACCTAACCCACGTTGTGCTTAACCTAACCCACCGTTGTGCCTTAACCTAACCCACGTTGTGCCTTAACCTAACCCACGTTGTGCCTTAACCTAACCCACGTGTGCCTTAACCTAACCCACGTTGTGCCTTAACCTAACCCACGTTGTGCCTTAACCTAACCCACGTTGTGCCTTAACCTAACCCACGTTGTGCCTTAACCTAACCCACGTTGTGCCTTAACCTAACCCACGTTGTGCCTTAACCTAACCCAAGTTGTGCCTTAACCTAACCCACGTTGTGCCTTAACCTAACCCAAGTTGTGCCTTAACCTGCTCTGTAATTGGCATATGACACGTTACATTAATCCAGCGTTGTCTAACCACAACCCTCTGAATATAGTTCGCTACTCGCACCGCCCACCCTCTTGTGTATCGTTTCATGTTCAACACTTCGCAAGTGTTGCTTACTTTTTACATGCTCCCGCTGTACACTGTAATGTGGACGACTGCAGGATGTACATCGCCCCCACCCTCCCCCCTGCCTTCGCACGCTGGTCGTTCAGGTGCTTGCGTGTTCAATGCCCTTCGCAGCTGTTCACTGGCATTCGCATGTCGAAGCGCTCAGTCTACGTCGTGGTACGGCCTGTGTCCACTGTCCGCTGATGTCGTAAGCTTAACCCTCACATTGTACTGCACATAGGTCCGTATGTACTGCATGATACGCTGTGGCACATGTGTGACCGTACAACGACTGCGCCCAACAACAGCGAACCATACGGTCCAAATGTTGTGCACTCAGCCACGTGCCGTCTCCCCATAACAGCTACATTGCAGTGTGGTACGCCATAGAGACGTGTGGGATTAACGGACGCCCTGGATGGCGATCAGCATGAGCCGTCTGTTGATGTAGTGGCGCGTGTATTCAAACGTAGTCGTCTCTTCTCACACAGTGTGATAGCATGGTGCACCGCGTTCCACATCTGCGACATGGTACAGATGCTGGTTGACAGTCGGTCTCGTAATGGACATCGCATACGTAGGGGGCCACCTCCCACGTGTTCTCTAGTCGTGCACATTTGTTGCGTGTATGTGGGCAGACGTAGTGTGTCGTGACACCTAACAGACAGGTATGCAATAATCGTTGCATTTGCAAACTGGGATGGACGTCTACGTTTGCTGGTGACGTTACGCAATGAACAACTGGTAAACCCATTGTGGTGCGGTTGTTGTTGCTGGAGGTAAATCAGTAAGGGCAAATCTGTGTGTGAAGCGATACGCGGGCGGTGGCTGGGTGGGACCGTCCCCGGCCGGTGAGGGGGGGCCGCCCGCGTGCTGGCCGCGCGGTGCGTGGGCGCACGCGCTAACAGCGGCTGGTGGGGGCGCCCAGTGGCAGGCGCGCCGGCCGACGGACGCGGCAGGCGGCGCAGCTGCGCGCCGGGGCACCCTGCGCGCGGCGCCGGGCGGCCAAAGTGGGTCCTCGCGGGCCCGGTGCGAAGCGCGGTGGACATCTGCAGTGGCTGGTCCGACTGAGGACTGTGTGCGTTGAGGATGCGCCGCCGCCCGGCACTCGGCGCCGCGACGCCGTCTGCTGCTCGGTCGCCCCAGCGTTCTCGCTGGTGGTTTGTATCGCAGTTGTGCAGACGTGTTGGCACGTGCGCTGTGCTGGGAGAGTTCGCTTCGGCACCCACGTGGGGCCTTTGCCCTTCTGTGGCGCTGGCGTTGGAGCTGCCGGTCACCGTAGGTGGCGCGTGTTGTCTCCCGCCGGCAATGCCACGACAGCACGCTCCCGGGCCTCTGTCGGCAGCGGCAAGCTCAGTTGGGAGCAGCGGTGGTCGCACCTAAAGCCGTCTACTCGCCTAACTCCGGGCGATTGCGCCTCTCTCGAACCCGACCAAGTACTTAGGACGGCGCTGCGCGCCGCCGGACCTGAGAGGGTTTCGAGGTGTATTGTGCAGGGGAGCTCAGCCTCCTCCTGTTTGCAGAATAATTGAGCGGACGCTTGCGTGTTCGCGCGGGCCCCTGGGACACACTCCCCGGGCGGCCGGCTGCTCAGCTCTAGTTGACGCAGCTCCCTGGTTGATCCTGCCAGTAGTCATATGCTTGTCTCAAAGATTAAGCCATGCATGTCTCAGTACAAGCCGCATTAAGGTGAAACCGCGAATGGCTCATTAAATCAGTTATGGTTCCTTAGATCGTACCCACGTTACTTGGATAACTGTGGTAATTCTAGAGCTAATACATGCAAACAGAGTCCCGACCAGAGATGGAAAGGGACGCTTTTATTAGATCAAAACCAATCGGTCGGCTCGTCCGGTCCGTTTGCCTTGGTGACTCTGAATAACTTTGGGCTGATCGCACGGTCCTCGTACCGGCGACGCATCTTTCAAATGTCTGCCTTATCAACTGTCGATGGTAGGTTCTGCGCCTACCATGGTTGTAACGGGTAACGGGGAATCAGGGTTCGATCCGGAGAGGGAGCCTGAGAAACGGCTACCACATCCAAGGAAGGCAGCAGGCGCGCAAATTACCCACTCCCGGCACGGGGGAGGTAGTGACGAAAAATAACGATACGGGACTCATCCGAGGCCCCGTAATCGGAATGAGTACACTTTAAATCCTTTAACGAGTATCTATGGAGGCAAGTCTGGTGCCAGCAGCCGCGTAATTCCAGCTCCAATTGCGTATATTAAAGTTGTTGCGGTTAAAAAGCTCGTAGTTGGATTTGTGTCCCACGCTGTTGGTTCACCGCCCGTCGTGTTTAACTGGCATGTATCGTGGGACGTCCTGCCGGGTGGGCGAGCCGAAGGCGTGCGACCGCCTCGTGCGTGTTCGTGCGTCCGAGGCGGACCCCGTTGAAATCCTACCAAGGTTCTCTGTATTGAGTGTCTGGGTGGGCCGGCCACGTTTACTTTGAACAAATTAGAGTGCTTAAAGCAGGCAAGCCGCCTGAATACGTGTGGCATGGAATAATGGAATAGGACCTCGTTTCTATTTTGTTGGTTTTCGAACCCGAGGTAAAGATTAATAGGGACAGGCGGGGGGCATTCGTATTGCGACGTTAGAGGTGAAATTCTTGGATCGTCGCAAGACGAACAGAAGCGAAAGCATTTGCCAGTATGTTTTCATTAATCAAGAACGAAAGTTAGAGGTTCGAAGGCGATCGAATACCGCCCTAGTTCTAACCATAAACGATGCCAGCCAGCGATCCGCCGCAGTTCCTCCGATGACTCGGCGGCGCAGGCCTCCGGGAAACCAAAGCTTTTGGGTTCCGGGGAAGTATGGTTGCAAAGCTGAAACTTAAGAGGAATTGACGGAAGGGCACCACCAGAGTGGAGCCTGCGGCTTAATTTGACTCAACTCGGGGAAACCTCACCAGGCCCGGACACCGGAAGGATTGACAGATTGATAGCTCTTTCTTGATTCGGTGGGTGGTGGGGCATGGCCGTTCTTAGTTGGTGGAGCGATTTTGTCTGGTTAATTCCGATAACGAACGAGGACTCTAGCCTGCTAACTAGTCGCGTGACATCCTTCGTGCGGTCAGCGATTACTTTTCTTCTAGAGGGACAGGCGGCTTCTAGCCGCACGAGATTGAGCATAACAGGTCCTGTGATGCCCTGAGATGTTCTGGGCCCGCACGCGCGCTACACTGAAGGAATCAGCGTGTCTTCCTAGGCCGAAAGGTCGGGGGTAACCCGCTGAACCTCCTTCGTGCTAGGGATTGGGGCTTGCAATTGTTCCCCATGAACGAGGAATTCCCGTAAGGCGCGTGTCATTAAGACTCGCGTTGATTAGTCCCTGCCCTTTGTACACACCGCCCGTGACTACTACGATTGAATGATTTAGTGAGGTCTTCGGGACTGGTACGCGGCATCGACTCAGGGGTCGTTGCCAGTGGCTACCGGAAAGATGACCAAACTTGATCATTTAGGAAGTAAAAGTCGTAACAAGGTTTCCGTAGGTGAACCTGCGGAAGGATCATTACCGACTAGACTGCATGTCTTTCGATGTGCGTGTCGTGTCGCGCAACACGCTACCTGTACGGCAGCAGCCGTGCGCCGCGTGCGGAACCACGCGTGCCTCTCAAAACTAACTGAAAAATGTTGTGTGGTACGAGCGCTGAAGCTCTGGAGCGGCTGGCCTGCGGCACCTGGCGCCTGGCGCCGGTTTTGAATGACTTTCGCCCGAGTGCCTGTCCGCTCCGGTGTGGAGCCGTACGACGCCCATCGGCCGTGAGGCCGTTGGACACAGAACGCTGGAACAGGGGCCGTCAAACGCCTCAGTCCCGCCTATGCAACTGTTTTGAAAGAGACAGTGGAAACTAAACAAAAAAGATCACCCAGGACGGTGGATCACTCGGCTCGTGGGTCGATGAAGAACGCAGCAAATTGCGCGTCGACATGTGAACTGCAGGACACATGAACATCGACGTTTCGAACGCACATTGCGGTCCATGGATTCCGTTCCCGGGCCACGTCTGGCTGAGGGTCGGCTACGTATACTGAAGCGCGCGGCGTTTGTCCCGCCTTCGGAGACCTGGGAGTGTCGTGGCCGCCTGTGGGGCCGGCCGCGTCTCCTTAAACGTGCGATGCGCGCCCGTCGCCTGGCGGTTCGCATACCGGTACTTTCTCGGTAGCGTGCACAGCCGGCTGGCGGTGTGGCGTGCGACACCTCGTACAACGACCTCAGAGCAGGCGAGACTACCCGCTGAATTTAAGCATATTACTAAGCGGAGGAAAAGAAACTAACAAGGATTCCCCCAGTAGCGGCGAGCGAACAGGGAAGAGTCCAGCACCGAACCCCGCAGGCTGCCGCCTGTCGTGGCATGTGGTGTTTGGGAGGGTCCACTACCCCGACGCCTCGCGCCGAGCCCAAGTCCAACTTGAATGAGGCCACGGCCCGTAGAGGGTGCCAGGCCCGTAGCGGCCGGTGCGAGCGTCGGCGGGACCTCTCCTTCGAGTCGGGTTGCTTGAGAGTGCAGCTCCAAGTGGGTGGTAAACTCCATCTGAGACTAAATATGACCACGAGACCGATAGCGAACAAGTACCGTGAGGGAAAGTTGAAAAGAACTTTGAAGAGAGAGTTCAAAAGTACGTGAAACCGTTCTGGGGTAAACGTGAGAAGTCCGAAAGGTCGAACGGGTGAGATTCACGCCCATCCGGCCACTGGCTCCCGCCCTCGGCAGATGGGGCCGGCCGCCCGCGCGGAGCAATCCGCGGCGGGGTCGTGTCCGGTTGCCTTTCCACTCGCCGCGGGGTGGGGCCGTTCCGGTGTGCGGTGGGCCGCACTTCTCCCCTAGTAGGACGTCGCGACCCGCTGGGTGCCGGCCTACGGCCCGGGTGCGCAGCCTGTCCTTCCGCGGGCCTCGGTTCGCGTCTGTTGGGCAGAGCCCCGGTGTCCTGGCTGGCTGCTCGGCGGTATATCTGGAGGAGTCGATTCGCCCCTTTGGGCGCTCGGGCTCCCGGCAAGCGCGCGCGGTTCTTCCCGGATGACGGACCTACCTGGCCCGGCCCCGGACCCGCGCCGCTGTTGGCTCGGGATGCTCTCGGGCGGAATAATCGCTCCCGTCAGCGGCGCTTCAGCTTTGGACAATTTCACGACCCGTCTTGAAACACGGACCAAGGAGTCTAACATGTGCGCGAGTCATTGGGCTGTACGAAACCTAAAGGCGTAATGAAAGTGAAGGTCTCGCCTTGCGCGGGCCGAGGGAGGATGGGGCTTCCCCGCCCTTCACGGGGCGGCGGCCTCCGCACTCCCGGGGCGTCTCGTCCTCATTGCGAGGTGAGGCGCACCTAGAGCGTACACGTTGGGACCCGAAAGATGGTGAACTATGCCTGGCCAGGACGAAGTCAGGGGAAACCCTGATGGAGGTCCGTAGCGATTCTGACGTGCAAATCGATCGTCGGAGCTGGGTATAGGGGCGAAAGACTAATCGAACCATCTAGTAGCTGGTT
>NW_026046562.1:70000-75000 GCF_023864275.1 Schistocerca cancellata
AACGCAATGTGTACCGCAATGTAACGCAATGTGTACCGCAATGTACCGCAATGTGTACCGCAATGTACCGCAATGTGTACCGCAATGTGTAACGCAATGTGTAACGCAATGTGTACCGCAATGTGTACCGCAATGTGTAACGCAATGTGTACCGCAATGTGTAACGCAATGTGTACCGCAATGTGTAACGCAATGTGTACCGCAATGTAACGCAATTTGTACCGCAATGTAACGCAATTTGTACCGCAATGTAACGCAATTTGTACCGCAATGTAACGCAATTTGTACCGCAATGTAACGCAATTTGTACCGCAATGTAACGCAATTTGTACCGCAATGTAACGCAATTTGTACCGCAATGTAACGCAATTTGTACCGCAATGTAACGCAATTTGTACCGCAATGTAACGCAATTTGTACCGCAATGTAACGCAATTTGTACCGCAATGTAACGCAATTTGTACCGCAATGTAACGCAATTTCTACCTTAACCTAACCCACGTTGTGCCTTAACCTAACCCACGTTGTGCCTTAACCTAACCCACGTTGTGCCTTAACCTAACCCACGTTGTGCCTTAACCTAACCCACGTTGTGCCTTAACCTAACCCACGTTGTGCCTTAACCTAACCCACGTTGTGCCTTAACCTAACCCACGTTGTGCCTTAACCTAACCCACGTTGTGCCTTAACCTAACCCACGTTGTGCCTTAACCTAACCCACGTTGTGCCTTAACCTAACCCACGTTGTGCCTTAACCTAACCCACGTTGTGCCTTAACCTAACCCACGTTGTGCCTTAACCTAACCCACATTGTGCCTTAACCTAACCCACGTTGTGCCTTAACCTAACCCAAGTTGTGCCTTAACCTAACCCAAGTTGTGCCTTAACCTAACCCAAGTTGTGCCTTAACCTAACCCAAGTTGTGCCTTAACCTAACCCAAGTTGTGCCTTAACCTAACCCAAGTTGTGCCTTAACCTAACCCAAGTTGTGCCTTAACCTAACCCAAGTTGTGCCTTAACCTAACCCAAGTTGTGCCTTAACCTAACCCACGTTGTGCCTTAACCTAACCCAAGTTGTGCCTTAACCTAACCCAAGTTGTGCCTTAACCTAACCCACGTTGTGCCTTAACCTAACCCACGTTGTGCCTTAACCTAACCCACGTTGTGCCTTAACCTAACCCACGTTGTGCCTTAACCTAACCCACGTTGTGCCTTAACCTAACCCACGTTGTGCCTTAACCTAACCCACGTTGTGCCTTAACCTAACCCACGTTGTGCCTTAACCTAACCCACGTTGTGCCTTAACCTAACCCACGTTGTGCCTTAACCTAACCCACGTTGTGCCTTAACCTAACCCACGTTGTGCCTTAACCTAACCCACGTTGTGCCTTAACCTAACCCACGTTGTGCCTTAACCTAACCCACGTTGTGCCTTAACCTAACCCACGTTGTGCCTTAACCTAACCCACGTTGTGCCTTAACCTAACCCACGTTGTGCCTTAACCTAACCCAAGTTGTGCCTTAACCTAACCCAAGTTGTGCCTTAACCTAACCCAAGTTGTGCCTTAACCTAACCCAAGTTGTGCCTTAACCTAACCCAAGTTGTGCCTTAACCTAACCCAAGTTGTGCCTTAACCTAACCCAAGTTGTGCCTTAACCTAACCCAAGTTGTGCCTTAACCTAACCCAAGTTGTGCCTTAACCTAACCCACGTTGTGCCTTAACCTAACCCACGTTGTGCCTTAACCTAACCCACGTTGTGCCTTAACCTAACCCACGTTGTGCCTTAACCTAACCCACGTTGTGCCTTAACCTAACCCACGTTGTGCCTTAACCTAACCCACGTTGTGCCTTAACCTAACCCACGTTGTGCCTTAACCTAACCCACGTTGTGCCTTAACCTAACCCACGTTGTGCCTTAACCTAACCCACGTTGTGCCTTAACCTAACCCACGTTGTGCCTTAACCTAACCCACGTTGTGCCTTAACCTAACCCACGTTGTGCCTTAACCTAACCCACGTTGTGCCTTAACCTAACCCACGTTGTGCCTTAACCTAACCCACGTTGTGCCTTAACCTAACCCACGTTGTGCCTTAACCTAACCCAAGTTGTGCCTTAACCTAACCCACGTTGTGCCTTAACCTAACCCAAGTTGTGCCTTAACCTGCTCTGTAATTGGCATATGACACGTTACATTAATCCAGTGTTGTCTAACCACAACCCTCTGAATATAGTTCGCTACTCGCACCGCCCACCCTCTTGTGTATCGTTTCATGTTCAACACTTCGCAAGTGTTGCTTACTTTTTACATGCTCCCGCTGTACACTGTAATGTGGACGACTGCAGGATGTACATCGCCCCCACCCTCCCCCCTGCCTTCGCACGCTGGTCGTTCAGGTGCTTGCGTGTTCAATGCCCTTCGCAGCTGTTCACTGGCATTCGCATGTCGAAGCGCTCAGTCTACGTCGTGGTACGGCCTGTGTCCACTGTCCGCTGATGTCGTAAGCTTAACCCTCACATTGTACTGCACATAGGTCCGTATGTACTGCATGATACGCTGTGGCACATGTGTGACCGTACAACGACTGCGCCCAACAACAGCGAACCATACGGTCCAAATGTTGTGCACTCAGCCACGTGCCGTCTCCCCATAACAGCTACATTGCAGTGTGGTACGCCATAGAGACGTGTGGGATTAACGGACGCCCTGGATGGCGATCAGCATGAGCCGTCTGTTGATGTAGTGGCGCGTGTATTCAAACGTAGTCGTCTCTTCTCACACAGTGTGATAGCATGGTGCACCGCGTTCCACATCTGCGACATGGTACAGATGCTGGTTGACAGTCGGTCTCGTAATGGACATCGCATACGTAGGGGGCCACCTCCCACGTGTTCTCTAGTCGTGCACATTTTGTTGCGTGTATGTGGGCAGACGTAGTGTGTCGTGACACCTAACAGACAGGTATGCAATAATCGTTGCATTTGCAAACTGGGATGGACGTCTACGTTTGCTGGTGACGTTACGCAAATGAACAACTGGTAAACCCATTGTGGTGCGGTTGTTGTTGCTGGAGGTAAATCAGTAAGGGCAAATCTGTGTGTGAAGCGATACGCGGCGGTGGCTGGGTGGGACCGTCCCCGGCCGGTGAGGGGGGGCCGCCCGGCGTGCTGGCCGCGCGGTGCGTGGGCGCACGCGCTACAGCCGGCTGGTGGGGGCGCCCAGTGGCAGGCGCGCCGGCCGACGGACGCGGCAGGCGGCGCAGCTGCGCGCCGGGGCACCCTGCGCGCGGCGCCGGGCGGCCAAAGTGGGTCCTCGCGGGCCCGGTGCGAAGCGCGGTGGACATCTGCAGTGTGCTGGTCCGACTGAGGACTGTGTGCGTTGAGGATGCGCCGCCGCCCGGCACTCGGCGCCGCGACGCCGTCTGCTGCTCGGTCGCCCCAGCGGTTCTCGCTGGTGGTTTGTATCGCAGTTGTGCAGACGTGTTGGCACGTGCGCTGTGCTGGGAGAGTTCGCTTCGGCACCCACGTGGGGCCTTTGCCCTTCTGTGGCGCTGGCGTTGGAGCTGCCGGTCACCGTAGGTGGCGCGTGTTGTCTCCCGCCGGCAATGCCACGACAGCACGCTCCCGGGCCTCTGTCGGCAGCGGCAAGCTCAGTTGGGAGCACGGGTGGTCGCACCTAAAGCGTCTACTCGCCTAACTCCGGGCGATTGCGCCTCTCTCGAACCCGACCAAGTACTTAGGACGGCGCTGCGCGCCGCCGGGACCTGAGAGGGTTTCGAGGTGTATTGTGCAGGGGAGCTCAGCCTCCTCCTGTTTGCAGAATAATTGAGCGGACGCTTGCGTGTTCGCGCGGGCCCCTGGGACACACTCCCGGGCGGCCGGCTGCTCAGCTCTAGTTGACGCAGCTCCCTGGTTGATCCTGCCAGTAGTCATATGCTTGTCTCAAAGATTAAGCCATGCATGTCTCAGTACAAGCCGCATTAAGGTGAAACCGCGAATGGCTCATTAAATCAGTTATGGTTCCTTAGATCGTACCCACGTTACTTGGATAACTGTGGTAATTCTAGAGCTAATACATGCAAACAGAGTCCCGACCAGAGATGGAAGGGACGCTTTTATTAGATCAAAACCAATCGGTCGGCTCGTCCGGTCCGTTTGCCTTGGTGACTCTGAATAACTTTGGGCTGATCGCACGGTCCTCGTACCGGCGACGCATCTTTCAAATGTCTGCCTTATCAACTGTCGATGGTAGGTTCTGCGCCTACCATGGTTGTAACGGGTAACGGGGAATCAGGGTTCGATTCCGGAGAGGGAGCCTGAGAAACGGCTACCACATCCAAGGAAGGCAGCAGGCGCGCAAATTACCCACTCCCGGCACGGGGAGGTAGTGACGAAAAATAACGATACGGGACTCATCCGAGGCCCCGTAATCGGAATGAGTACACTTTAAATCCTTTAACGAGTATCTATTGGAGGGCAAGTCTGGTGCCAGCAGCCGCGGTAATTCCAGCTCCAATAGCGTATATTAAAGTTGTTGCGGTTAAAAAGCTCGTAGTTGGATTTGTGTCCCACGCTGTTGGTTCACCGCCCGTCGGTGTTTAACTGGCATGTATCGTGGGACGTCCTGCCGGTGGGGCGAGCCGAAGGCGTGCGACCGCCTCGTGCGTGTTCGTGCGTCCCGAGGCGGACCCCGTTGAAATCCTACCAAGGTGCTCTTTATTGAGTGTCTGGGTGGGCCGGCACGTTTACTTTGAACAAATTAGAGTGCTTAAAGCAGGCAAGCCCGCCTGAATACTGTGTGCATGGAATAATGGAATAGGACCTCGGTTCTATTTTGTTGGTTTTCGGAACCCGAGGTAATGATTAATAGGGACAGGCGGGGGCATTCGTATTGCGACGTTAGAGGTGAAATTCTTGGATCGTCGCAAGACGAACAGAAGCGAAAGCATTTGCCAAGTATGTTTTCATTAATCAAGAACGAAAGTTAGAGGTTCGAAGGC
>NW_026046562.1:82500-87500 GCF_023864275.1 Schistocerca cancellata
CGCTCCCTTGCCGCAACCACAGACGCGGCGCGCCTCCAGTCACGAGCGAAAAGCGCATCCTGACGAGACATAACTGCTGTGACATACTGAAGCTGCCTCAGACATTCACTTACAATGATCACTACCAACGAACCTCGGCCCCCCCCCCCCCCCCAACACACTCTCTTACCACGTTGTGTACTGTAATCCAACCCATTTCGCACCTTAACCTAACCCATTTTGCACCTTAACTTAACCAAATTCGTAACGCAATTTGTACCGCAATGTAACGCAATGTGTACCGCAATGTAACGCAATGTGTACCGCAATGTAACGCAATGTGTACCGCAATGTACCGCAATGTGTACCGCAATGTACCGCAATGTGTACCGCAATGTGTAACGCAATGTGTAACGCAATGTGTACCGCAATGTGTACCGCAATGTGTAACGCAATGTGTACCGCAATGTGTAACGCAATGTGTACCGCAATGTGTAACGCAATGTGTACCGCAATGTAACGCAATTTGTACCGCAATGTAACGCAATTTGTACCGCAATGTAACGCAATTTGTACCGCAATGTAACGCAATTTGTACCGCAATGTAACGCAATTTGTACCGCAATGTAACGCAATTTGTACCGCAATGTAACGCAATTTGTACCGCAATGTAACGCAATTTGTACCGCAATGTAACGCAATTTGTACCGCAATGTAACGCAATTTGTACCGCAATGTAACGCAATTTGTACCGCAATGTAACGCAATTTGTACCGCAATGTAACGCAATTTCTACCTTAACCTAACCCACGTTGTGCCTTAACCTAACCCACGTTGTGCCTTAACCTAACCCACGTTGTGCCTTAACCTAACCCACGTTGTGCCTTAACCTAACCCACGTTGTGCCTTAACCTAACCCACGTTGTGCCTTAACCTAACCCACGTTGTGCCTTAACCTAACCCACGTTGTGCCTTAACCTAACCCACGTTGTGCCTTAACCTAACCCACGTTGTGCCTTAACCTAACCCACGTTGTGCCTTAACCTAACCCACGTTGTGCCTTAACCTAACCCACGTTGTGCCTTAACCTAACCCACGTTGTGCCTTAACCTAACCCACGTTGTGCCTTAACCTAACCCACGTTGTGCCTTAACCTAACCCAAGTTGTGCCTTAACCTAACCCAAGTTGTGCCTTAACCTAACCCAAGTTGTGCCTTAACCTAACCCAAGTTGTGCCTTAACCTAACCCAAGTTGTGCCTTAACCTAACCCAAGTTGTGCCTTAACCTAACCCAAGTTGTGCCTTAACCTAACCCAAGTTGTGCCTTAACCTAACCCAAGTTGTGCCTTAACCTAACCCACGTTGTGCCTTAACCTAACCCAAGTTGTGCCTTAACCTAACCCAAGTTGTGCCTTAACCTAACCCACGTTGTGCCTTAACCTAACCCACGTTGTGCCTTAACCTAACCCACGTTGTGCCTTAACCTAACCCACGTTGTGCCTTAACCTAACCCACGTTGTGCCTTAACCTAACCCACGTTGTGCCTTAACCTAACCCACGTTGTGCCTTAACCTAACCCACGTTGTGCCTTAACCTAACCCACGTTGTGCCTTAACCTAACCCACGTTGTGCCTTAACCTAACCCACGTTGTGCCTTAACCTAACCCACGTTGTGCCTTAACCTAACCCACGTTGTGCCTTAACCTAACCCACGTTGTGCCTTAACCTAACCCACGTTGTGCCTTAACCTAACCCACGTTGTGCCTTAACCTAACCCACGTTGTGCCTTAACCTAACCCACGTTGTGCCTTAACCTAACCCAAGTTGTGCCTTAACCTAACCCAAGTTGTGCCTTAACCTAACCCAAGTTGTGCCTTAACCTAACCCAAGTTGTGCCTTAACCTAACCCAAGTTGTGCCTTAACCTAACCCAAGTTGTGCCTTAACCTAACCCAAGTTGTGCCTTAACCTAACCCAAGTTGTGCCTTAACCTAACCCAAGTTGTGCCTTAACCTAACCCACGTTGTGCCTTAACCTAACCCACGTTGTGCCTTAACCTAACCCACGTTGTGCCTTAACCTAACCCACGTTGTGCCTTAACCTAACCCACGTTGTGCCTTAACCTAACCCACGTTGTGCCTTAACCTAACCCACGTTGTGCCTTAACCTAACCCACGTTGTGCCTTAACCTAACCCACGTTGTGCCTTAACCTAACCCACGTTGTGCCTTAACCTAACCCACGTTGTGCCTTAACCTAACCCACGTTGTGCCTTAACCTAACCCACGTTGTGCCTTAACCTAACCCACGTTGTGCCTTAACCTAACCCACGTTGTGCCTTAACCTAACCCACGTTGTGCCTTAACCTAACCCACGTTGTGCCTTAACCTAACCCACGTTGTGCCTTAACCTAACCCACGTTGTGCCTTAACCTAACCCACGTTGTGCCTTAACCTAACCCAAGTTGTGCCTTAACCTAACCCACGTTGTGCCTTAACCTAACCCAAGTTGTGCCTTAACCTGCTCTGTAATTGGCATATGACACGTTACATTAATCCAGTGTTGTCTAACCACAACCCTCTGAATATAGTTCGCTACTCGCACCGCCCACCCTCTTGTGTATCGTTTCATGTTCAACACTTCGCAAGTGTTGCTTACTTTTTACATGCTCCCGCTGTACACTGTAATGTGGACGACTGCAGGATGTACATCGCCCCCACCCTCCCCCCTGCCTTCGCACGCTGGTCGTTCAGGTGCTTGCGTGTTCAATGCCCTTCGCAGCTGTTCACTGGCATTCGCATGTCGAAGCGCTCAGTCTACGTCGTGGTACGGCCTGTGTCCACTGTCCGCTGATGTCGTAAGCTTAACCCTCACATTGTACTGCACATAGGTCCGTATGTACTGCATGATACGCTGTGGCACATGTGTGACCGTACAACGACTGCGCCCAACAACAGCGAACCATACGGTCCAAATGTTGTGCACTCAGCCACGTGCCGTCTCCCCATAACAGCTACATTGCAGTGTGGTACGCCATAGAGACGTGTGGGATTAACGGACGCCCTGGATGGCGATCAGCATGAGCCGTCTGTTGATGTAGTGGCGCGTGTATTCAAACGTAGTCGTCTCTTCTCACACAGTGTGATAGCATGGTGCACCGCGTTCCACATCTGCGACATGGTACAGATGCTGGTTGACAGTCGGTCTCGTAATGGACATCGCATACGTAGGGGGCCACCTCCCACGTGTTCTCTAGTCGTGCACATTTTGTTGCGTGTATGTGGGCAGACGTAGTGTGTCGTGACACCTAACAGACAGGTATGCAATAATCGTTGCATTTGCAAACTGGGATGGACGTCTACGTTTGCTGGTGACGTTACGCAAATGAACAACTGGTAAACCCATTGTGGTGCGGTTGTTGTTGCTGGAGGTAAATCAGTAAGGGCAAATCTGTGTGTGAAGCGATACGCGGCGGTGGCTGGGTGGGACCGTCCCCGGCCGGTGAGGGGGGGCCGCCCGGCGTGCTGGCCGCGCGGTGCGTGGGCGCACGCGCTACAGCCGGCTGGTGGGGGCGCCCAGTGGCAGGCGCGCCGGCCGACGGACGCGGCAGGCGGCGCAGCTGCGCGCCGGGGCACCCTGCGCGCGGCGCCGGGCGGCCAAAGTGGGTCCTCGCGGGCCCGGTGCGAAGCGCGGTGGACATCTGCAGTGTGCTGGTCCGACTGAGGACTGTGTGCGTTGAGGATGCGCCGCCGCCCGGCACTCGGCGCCGCGACGCCGTCTGCTGCTCGGTCGCCCCAGCGGTTCTCGCTGGTGGTTTGTATCGCAGTTGTGCAGACGTGTTGGCACGTGCGCTGTGCTGAGAGAGTTCGCTTCGGCACCCACGTGGGGCCTTTGCCCTTCTGTGGCGCTGGCGTTGGAGCTGCCGGTCACCGTAGGTGGCGCGTGTTGTCTCCCGCCGGCAATGCCACGACAGCACGCTCCCGGGCCTCTGTCGGCAGCGGCAAGCTCAGTTGGGAGCACGGGTGGTCGCACCTAAAGCGTCTACTCGCCTAACTCCGGGCGATTGCGCCTCTCTCGAACCCGACCAAGTACTTAGGACGGCGCTGCGCGCCGCCGGGACCTGAGAGGGTTTCGAGGTGTATTGTGCAGGGGAGCTCAGCCTCCTCCTGTTTGCAGAATAATTGAGCGGACGCTTGCGTGTTCGCGCGGGCCCCTGGGACACACTCCCGGGCGGCCGGCTGCTCAGCTCTAGTTGACGCAGCTCCCTGGTTGATCCTGCCAGTAGTCATATGCTTGTCTCAAAGATTAAGCCATGCATGTCTCAGTACAAGCCGCATTAAGGTGAAACCGCGAATGGCTCATTAAATCAGTTATGGTTCCTTAGATCGTACCCACGTTACTTGGATAACTGTGGTAATTCTAGAGCTAATACATGCAAACAGAGTCCCGACCAGAGATGGAAGGGACGCTTTTATTAGATCAAAACCAATCGGTCGGCTCGTCCGGTCCGTTTGCCTTGGTGACTCTGAATAACTTTGGGCTGATCGCACGGTCCTCGTACCGGCGACGCATCTTTCAAATGTCTGCCTTATCAACTGTCGATGGTAGGTTCTGCGCCTACCATGGTTGTAACGGGTAACGGGGAATCAGGGTTCGATTCCGGAGAGGGAGCCTGAGAAACGGCTACCACATCCAAGGAAGGCAGCAGGCGCGCAAATTACCCACTCCCGGCACGGGGAGGTAGTGACGAAAAATAACGATACGGGACTCATCCGAGGCCCCGTAATCGGAATGAGTACACTTTAAATCCTTTAACGAGTATCTATTGGAGGGCAAGTCTGGTGCCAGCAGCCGCGGTAATTCCAGCTCCAATAGCGTATATTAAAGTTGTTGCGGTTAAAAAGCTCGTAGTTGGATTTGTGTCCCACGCTGTTGGTTCACCGCCCGTCGGTGTTTAACTGGCATGTATCGTGGGACGTCCTGCCGGTGGGGCGAGCCGAAGGCGTGCGACCGCCTCGTGCGT
>NW_026046562.1:95000-100000 GCF_023864275.1 Schistocerca cancellata
TGTAAGTCTGTGCACACAATATGAACCACACATCAGCGAGACACTCTATCACACATTACTCTCTGCCTGTAACAGACACAGATACAATATGTAAGCACCAGCATGGACCAACGTCCGGTGCATCCTCTCCGCCACAGTACACCATCCACACTATGATAACCACACCAGGGGGTCCAATTCTAAAATAGAATATCCCACCCGTCCGACATCCACAATTGCTCAGATAAGCCACCAACACCCACACATGTCCTACACAGGGGTGCACCCAACACCACCACACTGCCTCCTGTTACGGCACAGAAACAATGGCAGGAATGAATCACACAGGTCTGCCGCTCCCTTGCCGCAACCACAGACGCGGCGCGCCTCCAGTCACGAGCGAAAAGCGCATCCTGACGAGACATAACTGCTGTGACATACTGAAGCTGCCTCAGACATTCACTTACAATGATCACTACCAACGAACCTCGCCCCCCCCCCCCCCCAACACACTCTCTTACCACGTTGTGTACTGTAATCCAACCCATTTCGCACCTTAACCTAACCCATTTTGCACCTTAACTTAACCAAATTCGTAACGCAATTTGTACCGCAATGTAACGCAATGTGTACCGCAATGTAACGCAATGTGTACCGCAATGTAACGCAATGTGTACCGCAATGTACCGCAATGTGTACCGCAATGTACCGCAATGTGTACCGCAATGTGTAACGCAATGTGTAACGCAATGTGTACCGCAATGTGTACCGCAATGTGTAACGCAATGTGTACCGCAATGTGTAACGCAATGTGTACCGCAATGTGTAACGCAATGTGTACCGCAATGTAACGCAATTTGTACCGCAATGTAACGCAATTTGTACCGCAATGTAACGCAATTTGTACCGCAATGTAACGCAATTTGTACCGCAATGTAACGCAATTTGTACCGCAATGTAACGCAATTTGTACCGCAATGTAACGCAATTTGTACCGCAATGTAACGCAATTTGTACCGCAATGTAACGCAATTTGTACCGCAATGTAACGCAATTTGTACCGCAATGTAACGCAATTTGTACCGCAATGTAACGCAATTTGTACCGCAATGTAACGCAATTTCTACCTTAACCTAACCCACGTTGTGCCTTAACCTAACCCACGTTGTGCCTTAACCTAACCCACGTTGTGCCTTAACCTAACCCACGTTGTGCCTTAACCTAACCCACGTTGTGCCTTAACCTAACCCACGTTGTGCCTTAACCTAACCCACGTTGTGCCTTAACCTAACCCACGTTGTGCCTTAACCTAACCCACGTTGTGCCTTAACCTAACCCACGTTGTGCCTTAACCTAACCCACGTTGTGCCTTAACCTAACCCACGTTGTGCCTTAACCTAACCCACGTTGTGCCTTAACCTAACCCACGTTGTGCCTTAACCTAACCCACGTTGTGCCTTAACCTAACCCACGTTGTGCCTTAACCTAACCCAAGTTGTGCCTTAACCTAACCCAAGTTGTGCCTTAACCTAACCCAAGTTGTGCCTTAACCTAACCCAAGTTGTGCCTTAACCTAACCCAAGTTGTGCCTTAACCTAACCCAAGTTGTGCCTTAACCTAACCCAAGTTGTGCCTTAACCTAACCCAAGTTGTGCCTTAACCTAACCCAAGTTGTGCCTTAACCTAACCCACGTTGTGCCTTAACCTAACCCAAGTTGTGCCTTAACCTAACCCACGTTGTGCCTTAACCTAACCCACGTTGTGCCTTAACCTAACCCACGTTGTGCCTTAACCTAACCCACGTTGTGCCTTAACCTAACCCACGTTGTGCCTTAACCTAACCCACGTTGTGCCTTAACCTAACCCACGTTGTGCCTTAACCTAACCCACGTTGTGCCTTAACCTAACCCACGTTGTGCCTTAACCTAACCCACGTTGTGCCTTAACCTAACCCACGTTGTGCCTTAACCTAACCCACGTTGTGCCTTAACCTAACCCACGTTGTGCCTTAACCTAACCCACGTTGTGCCTTAACCTAACCCACGTTGTGCCTTAACCTAACCCACGTTGTGCCTTAACCTAACCCACGTTGTGCCTTAACCTAACCCACGTTGTGCCTTAACCTAACCCACGTTGTGCCTTAACCTAACCCACGTTGTGCCTTAACCTAACCCAAGTTGTGCCTTAACCTAACCCAAGTTGTGCCTTAAGCTAACCCAAGTTGTGCCTTAACCTAACCCAAGTTGTGCCTTAACCTAACCCAAGTTGTGCCTTAACCTAACCCAAGTTGTGCCTTAACCTAACCCAAGTTGTGCCTTAACCTAACCCAAGTTGTGCCTTAACCTAACCCAAGTTGTGCCTTAACCTAACCCACGTTGTGCCTTAACCTAACCCACGTTGTGCCTTAACCTAACCCACGTTGTGCCTTAACCTAACCCACGTTGTGCCTTAACCTAACCCACGTTGTGCCTTAACCTAACCCACGTTGTGCCTTAACCTAACCCACGTTGTGCCTTAACCTAACCCACGTTGTGCCTTAACCTAACCCACGTTGTGCCTTAACCTAACCCACGTTGTGCCTTAACCTAACCCACGTTGTGCCTTAACCTAACCCACGTTGTGCCTTAACCTAACCCACGTTGTGCCTTAACCTAACCCACGTTGTGCCTTAACCTAACCCACGTTGTGCCTTAACCTAACCCACGTTGTGCCTTAACCTAACCCACGTTGTGCCTTAACCTAACCCACGTTGTGCCTTAACCTAACCCAAGTTGTGCCTTAACCTAACCCACGTTGTGCCTTAACCTAACCCAAGTTGTGCCTTAACCTGCTCTGTAATTGGCATATGACACGTTACATTAATCCAGTGTTGTCTAACCACAACCCTCTGAATATAGTTCGCTACTCGCACCGCCCACCCTCTTGTGTATCGTTTCATGTTCAACACTTCGCAAGTGTTGCTTACTTTTTACATGCTCCCGCTGTACACTGTAATGTGGACGACTGCAGGATGTACATCGCCCCCACCCTCCCCCCTGCCTTCGCACGCTGGTCGTTCAGGTGCTTGCGTGTTCAATGCCCTTCGCAGCTGTTCACTGGCATTCGCATGTCGAAGCGCTCAGTCTACGTCGTGGTACGGCCTGTGTCCACTGTCCGCTGATGTCGTAAGCTTAACCCTCACATTGTACTGCACATAGGTCCGTATGTACTGCATGATACGCTGTGGCACATGTGTGACCGTACAACGACTGCGCCCAACAACAGCGAACCATACGGTCCAAATGTTGTGCACTCAGCCACGTGCCGTCTCCCCATAACAGCTACATTGCAGTGTGGTACGCCATAGAGACGTGTGGGATTAACGGACGCCCTGGATGGCGATCAGCATGAGCCGTCTGTTGATGTAGTGGCGCGTGTATTCAAACGTAGTCGTCTCTTCTCACACAGTGTGATAGCATGGTGCACCGCGTTCCACATCTGCGACATGGTACAGATGCTGGTTGACAGTCGGTCTCGTAATGGACATCGCATACGTAGGGGGCCACCTCCCACGTGTTCTCTAGTCGTGCACATTTTGTTGCGTGTATGTGGGCAGACGTAGTGTGTCGTGACACCTAACAGACAGGTATGCAATAATCGTTGCATTTGCAAACTGGGATGGACGTCTACGTTTGCTGGTGACGTTACGCAAATGAACAACTGGTAAACCCATTGTGGTGCGGTTGTTGTTGCTGGAGGTAAATCAGTAAGGGCAAATCTGTGTGTGAAGCGATACGCGGCGGTGGCTGGGTGGGACCGTCCCCGGCCGGTGAGGGGGGGCCGCCCGGCGTGCTGGCCGCGCGGTGCGTGGGCGCACGCGCTACAGCCGGCTGGTGGGGGCGCCCAGTGGCAGGCGCGCCGGCCGACGGACGCGGCAGGCGGCGCAGCTGCGCGCCGGGGCACCCTGCGCGCGGCGCCGGGCGGCCAAAGTGGGTCCTCGCGGGCCCGGTGCGAAGCGCGGTGGACATCTGCAGTGTGCTGGTCCGACTGAGGACTGTGTGCGTTGAGGATGCGCCGCCGCCCGGCACTCGGCGCCGCGACGCCGTCTGCTGCTCGGTCGCCCCAGCGGTTCTCGCTGGTGGTTTGTATCGCAGTTGTGCAGACGTGTTGGCACGTGCGCTGTGCTGGGAGAGTTCGCTTCGGCACCCACGTGGGGCCTTTGCCCTTCTGTGGCGCTGGCGTTGGAGCTGCCGGTCACCGTAGGTGGCGCGTGTTGTCTCCCGCCGGCAATGCCACGACAGCACGCTCCCGGGCCTCTGTCGGCAGCGGCAAGCTCAGTTGGGAGCACGGGTGGTCGCACCTAAAGCGTCTACTCGCCTAACTCCGGGCGATTGCGCCTCTCTCGAACCCGACCAAGTACTTAGGACGGCGCTGCGCGCCGCCGGGACCTGAGAGGGTTTCGAGGTGTATTGTGCAGGGGAGCTCAGCCTCCTCCTGTTTGCAGAATAATTGAGCGGACGCTTGCGTGTTCGCGCGGGCCCCTGGGACACACTCCCGGGCGGCCGGCTGCTCAGCTCTAGTTGACGCAGCTCCCTGGTTGATCCTGCCAGTAGTCATATGCTTGTCTCAAAGATTAAGCCATGCATGTCTCAGTACAAGCCGCATTAAGGTGAAACCGCGAATGGCTCATTAAATCAGTTATGGTTCCTTAGATCGTACCCACGTTACTTGGATAACTGTGGTAATTCTAGAGCTAATACATGCAAACAGAGTCCCGACCAGAGATGGAAGGGACGCTTTTATTAGATCAAAACCAATCGGTCGGCTCGTCCGGTCCGTTTGCCTTGGTGACTCTGAATAACTTTGGGCTGATCGCACGGTCCTCGTACCGGCGACGCATCTTTCAAATGTCTGCCTTATCAACTGTCGATGGTAGGTTCTGCGCCTACCATGGTTGTAACGGGTAACGGGGAATCAGGGTTCGATTCCGGAGAGGGAGCCTGAGAAACGGCTACCACATCCAAGGAAGGCAGCAGGCGCGC
>NW_026046562.1:107500-115000 GCF_023864275.1 Schistocerca cancellata
CTATGAGACGCCACCCCGACTACGACATCGCTAGGTCCCACAGTACCCATTTTCCGACGCCACCCACAAAGCCTGCATAATCTGTCCACCACAGGAACCCGAACGCCAGTGCCTGCGTCGCACGAAGTAGTCAACCGACAATCACTCCACCCGCACCCGCACGTGCCCCACCCCAACCGCCGAAATCGCAACTCCAGCGGATGAACGGCGGACTCTTCCCGCACTCGTACGTTGCAATCCACCCCTATATCTTGCGTTTCACGAAGAGTTATATCCAATATGCCAAATTCCCGCTGTCCCTATACATGCTGTAAGTCTGTGCACACAATATGAACCACACATCAGCGAGACACTCTATCACACATTACTCTCTGCCTGTAACAGACACAGATACAATATGTAAGCACCAGCATGGACCAACGTCCGGTGCATCCTCTCCGCCACAGTACACCATCCACACTATGATAACCACACCAGGGGGTCCAATTCTAAAATAGAATATCCCACCCGTCCGACATCCACAATTGCTCAGATAAGCCACCAACACCCACACATGTCCTACACAGGGGTGCACCCAACACCACCACACTGCCTCCTGTTACGGCACAGAAACAATGGCAGGAATGAATCACACAGGTCTGCCGCTCCCTTGCCGCAACCACAGACGCGGCGCGCCTCCAGTCACGAGCGAAAAGCGCATCCTGACGAGACATAACTGCTGTGACATACTGAAGCTGCCTCAGACATTCACTTACAATGATCACTACCAACGAACCTCGGCCCCCCCCCCCCCCCAACACACTCTCTTACCACGTTGTGTACTGTAATCCAACCCATTTCGCACCTTAACCTAACCCATTTTGCACCTTAACTTAACCAAATTCGTAACGCAATTTGTACCGCAATGTAACGCAATGTGTACCGCAATGTAACGCAATGTGTACCGCAATGTAACGCAATGTGTACCGCAATGTACCGCAATGTGTACCGCAATGTACCGCAATGTGTACCGCAATGTGTAACGCAATGTGTAACGCAATGTGTACCGCAATGTGTACCGCAATGTGTAACGCAATGTGTACCGCAATGTGTAACGCAATGTGTACCGCAATGTGTAACGCAATGTGTACCGCAATGTAACGCAATCTGTACCGCAATGTAACGCAATTTGTACCGCAATGTAACGCAATTTGTACCGCAATGTAACGCAATTTGTACCGCAATGTAACGCAATTTGTACCGCAATGTAACGCAATTTGTACCGCAATGTAACGCAATTTGTACCGCAATGTAACGCAATTTGTACCGCAATGTAACGCAATTTGTACCGCAATGTAACGCAATTTGTACCGCAATGTAACGCAATTTGTACCGCAATGTAACGCAATTTGTACCGCAATGTAACGCAATTTGTACCGCAATGTAACGCAATTTCTACCTTAACCTAACCCACGTTGTGCCTTAACCTAACCCACGTTGTGCCTTAACCTAACCCACGTTGTGCCTTAACCTAACCCACGTTGTGCCTTAACCTAACCCACGTTGTGCCTTAACCTAACCCACGTTGTGCCTTAACCTAACCCACGTTGTGCCTTAACCTAACCCACGTTGTGCCTTAACCTAACCCACGTTGTGCCTTAACCTAACCCACGTTGTGCCTTAACCTAACCCACGTTGTGCCTTAACCTAACCCACGTTGTGCCTTAACCTAACCCACGTTGTGCCTTAACCTAACCCACGTTGTGCCTTAACCTAACCCACGTTGTGCCTTAACCTAACCCAAGTTGTGCCTTAACCTAACCCAAGTTGTGCCTTAACCTAACCCAAGTTGTGCCTTAACCTAACCCAAGTTGTGCCTTAACCTAACCCAAGTTGTGCCTTAACCTAACCCAAGTTGTGCCTTAACCTAACCCAAGTTGTGCCTTAACCTAACCCAAGTTGTGCCTTAACCTAACCCACGTTGTGCCTTAACCTAACCCAAGTTGTGCCTTAACCTAACCCACGTTGTGCCTTAACCTAACCCACGTTGTGCCTTAACCTAACCCACGTTGTGCCTTAACCTAACCCACGTTGTGCCTTAACCTAACCCACGTTGTGCCTTAACCTAACCCACGTTGTGCCTTAACCTAACCCACGTTGTGCCTTAACCTAACCCACGTTGTGCCTTAACCTAACCCACGTTGTGCCTTAACCTAACCCACGTTGTGCCTTAACCTAACCCACGTTGTGCCTTAACCTAACCCACGTTGTGCCTTAACCTAACCCACGTTGTGCCTTAACCTAACCCACGTTGTGCCTTAACCTAACCCACGTTGTGCCTTAACCTAACCCACGTTGTGCCTTAACCTAACCCACGTTGTGCCTTAACCTAACCCAAGTTGTGCCTTAACCTAACCCAAGTTGTGCCTTAACCTAACCCAAGTTGTGCCTTAACCTAACCCAAGTTGTGCCTTAACCTAACCCAAGTTGTGCCTTAACCTAACCCAAGTTGTGCCTTAACCTAACCCAAGTTGTGCCTTAACCTAACCCAAGTTGTGCCTTAACCTAACCCACGTTGTGCCTTAACCTAACCCACGTTGTGCCTTAACCTAACCCACGTTGTGCCTTAACCTAACCCACGTTGTGCCTTAACCTAACCCACGTTGTGCCTTAACCTAACCCACGTTGTGCCTTAACCTAACCCACGTTGTGCCTTAACCTAACCCACGTTGTGCCTTAACCTAACCCACGTTGTGCCTTAACCTAACCCACGTTGTGCCTTAACCTAACCCACGTTGTGCCTTAACCTAACCCACGTTGTGCCTTAACCTAACCCACGTTGTGCCTTAACCTAACCCACGTTGTGCCTTAACCTAACCCACGTTGTGCCTTAACCTAACCCAAGTTGTGCCTTAACCTAACCCACGTTGTGCCTTAACCTAACCCAAGTTGTGCCTTAACCTGCTCTGTAATTGGCATATGACACGTTACATTAATCCAGTGTTGTCTAACCACAACCCTCTGAATATAGTTCGCTACTCGCACCGCCCACCCTCTTGTGTATCGTTTCATGTTCAACACTTCGCAAGTGTTGCTTACTTTTTACATGCTCCCGCTGTACACTGTAATGTGGACGACTGCAGGATGTACATCGCCCCCACCCTCCCCCCTGCCTTCGCACGCTGGTCGTTCAGGTGCTTGCGTGTTCAATGCCCTTCGCAGCTGTTCACTGGCATTCGCATGTCGAAGCGCTCAGTCTACGTCGTGGTACGGCCTGTGTCCACTGTCCGCTGATGTCGTAAGCTTAACCCTCACATTGTACTGCACATAGGTCCGTATGTACTGCATGATACGCTGTGGCACATGTGTGACCGTACAACGACTGCGCCCAACAACAGCGAACCATACGGTCCAAATGTTGTGCACTCAGCCACGTGCCGTCTCCCCATAACAGCTACATTGCAGTGTGGTACGCCATAGAGACGTGTGGGATTAACGGACGCCCTGGATGGCGATCAGCATGAGCCGTCTGTTGATGTAGTGGCGCGTGTATTCAAACGTAGTCGTCTCTTCTCACACAGTGTGATAGCATGGTGCACCGCGTTCCACATCTGCGACATGGTACAGATGCTGGTTGACAGTCGGTCTCGTAATGGACATCGCATACGTAGGGGGCCACCTCCCACGTGTTCTCTAGTCGTGCACATTTTGTTGCGTGTATGTGGGCAGACGTAGTGTGTCGTGACACCTAACAGACAGGTATGCAATAATCGTTGCATTTGCAAACTGGGATGGACGTCTACGTTTGCTGGTGACGTTACGCAAATGAACAACTGGTAAACCCATTGTGGTGCGGTTGTTGTTGCTGGAGGTAAATCAGTAAGGGCAAATCTGTGTGTGAAGCGATACGCGGCGGTGGCTGGGTGGGACCGTCCCCGGCCGGTGAGGGGGGGCCGCCCGGCGTGCTGGCCGCGCGGTGCGTGGGCGCACGCGCTACAGCCGGCTGGTGGGGGCGCCCAGTGGCAGGCGCGCCGGCCGACGGACGCGGCAGGCGGCGCAGCTGCGCGCCGGGGCACCCTGCGCGCGGCGCCGGGCGGCCAAAGTGGGTCCTCGCGGGCCCGGTGCGAAGCGCGGTGGACATCTGCAGTGTGCTGGTCCGACTGAGGACTGTGTGCGTTGAGGATGCGCCGCCGCCCGGCACTCGGCGCCGCGACGCCGTCTGCTGCTCGGTCGCCCCAGCGGTTCTCGCTGGTGGTTTGTATCGCAGTTGTGCAGACGTGTTGGCACGTGCGCTGTGCTGGGAGAGTTCGCTTCGGCACCCACGTGGGGCCTTTGCCCTTCTGTGGCGCTGGCGTTGGAGCTGCCGGTCACCGTAGGTGGCGCGTGTTGTCTCCCGCCGGCAATGCCACGACAGCACGCTCCCGGGCCTCTGTCGGCAGCGGCAAGCTCAGTTGGGAGCACGGGTGGTCGCACCTAAAGCGTCTACTCGCCTAACTCCGGGCGATTGCGCCTCTCTCGAACCCGACCAAGTACTTAGGACGGCGCTGCGCGCCGCCGGGACCTGAGAGGGTTTCGAGGTGTATTGTGCAGGGGAGCTCAGCCTCCTCCTGTTTGCAGAATAATTGAGCGGACGCTTGCGTGTTCGCGCGGGCCCCTGGGACACACTCCCGGGCGGCCGGCTGCTCAGCTCTAGTTGACGCAGCTCCCTGGTTGATCCTGCCAGTAGTCATATGCTTGTCTCAAAGATTAAGCCATGCATGTCTCAGTACAAGCCGCATTAAGGTGAAACCGCGAATGGCTCATTAAATCAGTTATGGTTCCTTAGATCGTACCCACGTTACTTGGATAACTGTGGTAATTCTAGAGCTAATACATGCAAACAGAGTCCCGACCAGAGATGGAAGGGACGCTTTTATTAGATCAAAACCAATCGGTCGGCTCGTCCGGTCCGTTTGCCTTGGTGACTCTGAATAACTTTGGGCTGATCGCACGGTCCTCGTACCGGCGACGCATCTTTCAAATGTCTGCCTTATCAACTGTCGATGGTAGGTTCTGCGCCTACCATGGTTGTAACGGGTAACGGGGAATCAGGGTTCGATTCCGGAGAGGGAGCCTGAGAAACGGCTACCACATCCAAGGAAGGCAGCAGGCGCGCAAATTACCCACTCCCGGCACGGGGAGGTAGTGACGAAAAATAACGATACGGGACTCATCCGAGGCCCCGTAATCGGAATGAGTACACTTTAAATCCTTTAACGAGTATCTATTGGAGGGCAAGTCTGGTGCCAGCAGCCGCGGTAATTCCAGCTCCAATAGCGTATATTAAAGTTGTTGCGGTTAAAAAGCTCGTAGTTGGATTTGTGTCCCACGCTGTTGGTTCACCGCCCGTCGGTGTTTAACTGGCATGTATCGTGGGACGTCCTGCCGGTGGGGCGAGCCGAAGGCGTGCGACCGCCTCGTGCGTGTTCGTGCGTCCCGAGGCGGACCCCGTTGAAATCCTACCAAGGTGCTCTTTATTGAGTGTCTGGGTGGGCCGGCACGTTTACTTTGAACAAATTAGAGTGCTTAAAGCAGGCAAGCCCGCCTGAATACTGTGTGCATGGAATAATGGAATAGGACCTCGGTTCTATTTTGTTGGTTTTCGGAACCCGAGGTAATGATTAATAGGGACAGGCGGGGGCATTCGTATTGCGACGTTAGAGGTGAAATTCTTGGATCGTCGCAAGACGAACAGAAGCGAAAGCATTTGCCAAGTATGTTTTCATTAATCAAGAACGAAAGTTAGAGGTTCGAAGGCGATCAGATACCGCCCTAGTTCTAACCATAAACGATGCCAGCCAGCGATCCGCCGCAGTTCCTCCGATGACTCGGCGGGCAGCCTCCGGGAAACCAAAGCTTTTGGGTTCCGGGGGAAGTATGGTTGCAAAGCTGAAACTTAAAGGAATTGACGGAAGGGCACCACCAGGAGTGGAGCCTGCGGCTTAATTTGACTCAACACGGGAAACCTCACCAGGCCCGGACACCGGAAGGATTGACAGATTGATAGCTCTTTCTTGATTCGGTGGGTGGTGGTGCATGGCCGTTCTTAGTTGGTGGAGCGATTTGTCTGGTTAATTCCGATAACGAACGAGACTCTAGCCTGCTAACTAGTCGCGTGACATCCTTCGTGCTGTCAGCGATTACTTTTCTTCTTAGAGGGACAGGCGGCTTCTAGCCGCACGAGATTGAGCAATAACAGGTCTGTGATGCCCTTAGATGTTCTGGGCCGCACGCGCGCTACACTGAAGGAATCAGCGTGTCTTCCTAGGCCGAAAGGTCGGGGTAACCCGCTGAACCTCCTTCGTGCTAGGGATTGGGGCTTGCAATTGTTCCCCATGAACGAGGAATTCCCAGTAAGCGCGAGTCATAAGCTCGCGTTGATTACGTCCCTGCCCTTTGTACACACCGCCCGTCGCTACTACCGATTGAATGATTTAGTGAGGTCTTCGGACTGGTACGCGGCATCGACTCTGTCGTTGCCGATGCTACCGGAAAGATGACCAAACTTGATCATTTAGAGGAAGTAAAAGTCGTAACAAGGTTTCCGTAGGTGAACCTGCGGAAGGATCATTACCGACTAGACTGCATGTCTTTCGATGTGCGTGTCGTGTCGCGCAACACGCTACCTGTACGGCAGCAGCCGTGCGCCGCGTGCGGAACCACGCGTGCCTCTCAAAACTAACTGAAAAATGTTGTGTGGTACGAGCGCTGAAGCTCTGGAGCGGCTGGCCTGCGGCACCTGGCGCCTGGCGCCGGTTTTGAATGACTTTCGCCCGAGTGCCTGTCCGCTCCGGTGTGGAGCCGTACGACGCCCATCGGCCGTGAGGCCGTTGGACACAGAACGCTGGAACAGGGGCCGTCAAACGCCTCAGTCCCGCCTATGCAACTGTTTTGAAAGAGACAGTGGAAACTAAACAAAAAAGATCACCCAGGACGGTGGATCACTCGGCTCGTGGGTCGATGAAGAACGCAGCAAATTGCGCGTCGACATGTGAACTGCAGGACACATGAACATCGACGTTTCGAACGCACATTGCGGTCCATGGATTCCGTTCCCGGGCCACGTCTGGCTGAGGGTCGGCTACGTATACTGAAGCGCGCGGCGTTTGTCCCGCCTTCGGAGACCTGGGAGTGTCGTGGCCGCCTGTGGGGCCGGCCGCGTCTCCTTAAACGTGCGATGCGCGCCCGTCGCCTGGCGGTTCGCATACCGGTACTTTCTCGGTAGCGTGCACAGCCGGCTGGCGGTGTGGCGTGCGACACCTCGTACAACGACCTCAGAGCAGGCGAGACTACCCGCTGAATTTAAGCATATTACTAAGCGGAGGAAAAGAAACTAACAAGGATTCCCCCAGTAGCGGCGAGCGAACAGGGAAGAGTCCAGCACCGAACCCCGCAGGCTGCCGCCTGTCGTGGCATGTGGTGTTTGGGAGGGTCCACTACCCCGACGCCTCGCGCCGAGCCCAAGTCCAACTTGAATGAGGC
>NW_026046562.1:120000-125000 GCF_023864275.1 Schistocerca cancellata
AAACCACATGCAATAGCCCCATCTACGCGAATCGGACGACACTACGTCCACCATGTCGCGCGCAACACGAAAACTAAATACCGCCATCTGCAAGTCTCCCGAAACATGACCTGCTGCACCGACGATACCGCCATCTATGAGACGCCACCCCGACTACGACATCGCTAGGTCCCACAGTACCCATTTTCCGACGCCACCCACAAAGCCTGCATAATCTGTCCACCACAGGAACCCGAACGCCAGTGCCTGCGTCGCACGAAGTAGTCAACCGACAATCACTCCACCCGCACCCGCACGTGCCCCACCCCAACCGCCGAAATCGCAACTCCAGCGGATGAACGGCGAACTCTTCCCGCACTCGTACGTTGCAATCCACCCCTATATCTTGCGTTTCACGAAGAGTTATATCCAATATGCCAAATTCCCGCTGTCCCTATACATGCTGTAAGTCTGTGCACACAATATGAACCACACATCAGCGAGACACTCTATCACACATTACTCTCTGCCTGTAACAGACACAGATACAATATGTAAGCACCAGCATGGACCAACGTCCGGTGCATCCTCTCCGCCACAGTACACCATCCACACTATGATAACCACACCAGGGGGTCCAATTCTAAAATAGAATATCCCACCCGTCCGACATCCACAATTGCTCAGATAAGCCACCAACACCCACACATGTCCTACACAGGGGTGCACCCAACACCACCACACTGCCTCCTGTTACGGCACAGAAACAATGGCAGGAATGAATCACACAGGTCTGCCGCTCCCTTGCCGCAACCACAGACGCGGCGCGCCTCCAGTCACGAGCGAAAAGCGCATCCTGACGAGACATAACTGCTGTGACATACTGAAGCTGCCTCAGACATTCACTTACAATGATCACTACCAACGAACCTCGGCCCCCCCCCCCCCAACACACTCTCTTACCACGTTGTGTACTGTAATCCAACCCATTTCGCACCTTAACCTAACCCATTTTGCACCTTAACTTAACCAAATTCGTAACGCAATTTGTACCGCAATGTAACGCAATGTGTACCGCAATGTAACGCAATGTGTACCGCAATGTAACGCAATGTGTACCGCAATGTACCGCAATGTGTACCGCAATGTACCGCAATGTGTACCGCAATGTGTAACGCAATGTGTAACGCAATGTGTACCGCAATGTGTACCGCAATGTGTAACGCAATGTGTACCGCAATGTGTAACGCAATGTGTACCGCAATGTGTAACGCAATGTGTACCGCAATGTAACGCAATCTGTACCGCAATGTAACGCAATTTGTACCGCAATGTAACGCAATTTGTACCGCAATGTAACGCAATTTGTACCGCAATGTAACGCAATTTGTACCGCAATGTAACGCAATTTGTACCGCAATGTAACGCAATTTGTACCGCAATGTAACGCAATTTGTACCGCAATGTAACGCAATTTGTACCGCAATGTAACGCAATTTGTACCGCAATGTAACGCAATTTGTACCGCAATGTAACGCAATTTCTACCTTAACCTAACCCACGTTGTGCCTTAACCTAACCCACGTTGTGCCTTAACCTAACCCACGTTGTGCCTTAACCTAACCCACGTTGTGCCTTAACCTAACCCACGTTGTGCCTTAACCTAACCCACGTTGTGCCTTAACCTAACCCACGTTGTGCCTTAACCTAACCCACGTTGTGCCTTAACCTAACCCACGTTGTGCCTTAACCTAACCCACGTTGTGCCTTAACCTAACCCACGTTGTGCCTTAACCTAACCCACGTTGTGCCTTAACCTAACCCACGTTGTGCCTTAACCTAACCCACGTTGTGCCTTAACCTAACCCAAGTTGTGCCTTAACCTAACCCAAGTTGTGCCTTAACCTAACCCAAGTTGTGCCTTAACCTAACCCAAGTTGTGCCTTAACCTAACCCAAGTTGTGCCTTAACCTAACCCAAGTTGTGCCTTAACCTAACCCAAGTTGTGCCTTAACCTAACCCAAGTTGTGCCTTAACCTAACCCAAGTTGTGCCTTAACCTAACCCACGTTGTGCCTTAACCTAACCCAAGTTGTGCCTTAACCTAACCCACGTTGTGCCTTAACCTAACCCACGTTGTGCCTTAACCTAACCCACGTTGTGCCTTAACCTAACCCACGTTGTGCCTTAACCTAACCCACGTTGTGCCTTAACCTAACCCACGTTGTGCCTTAACCTAACCCACGTTGTGCCTTAACCTAACCCACGTTGTGCCTTAACCTAACCCACGTTGTGCCTTAACCTAACCCACGTTGTGCCTTAACCTAACCCACGTTGTGCCTTAACCTAACCCACGTTGTGCCTTAACCTAACCCACGTTGTGCCTTAACCTAACCCACGTTGTGCCTTAACCTAACCCACGTTGTGCCTTAACCTAACCCACGTTGTGCCTTAACCTAACCCACGTTGTGCCTTAACCTAACCCACGTTGTGCCTTAACCTAACCCAAGTTGTGCCTTAACCTAACCCAAGTTGTGCCTTAACCTAACCCAAGTTGTGCCTTAACCTAACCCAAGTTGTGCCTTAACCTAACCCAAGTTGTGCCTTAACCTAACCCAAGTTGTGCCTTAACCTAACCCAAGTTGTGCCTTAACCTAACCCAAGTTGTGCCTTAACCTAACCCAAGTTGTGCCTTAACCTAACCCACGTTGTGCCTTAACCTAACCCACGTTGTGCCTTAACCTAACCCACGTTGTGCCTTAACCTAACCCACGTTGTGCCTTAACCTAACCCACGTTGTGCCTTAACCTAACCCACGTTGTGCCTTAACCTAACCCACGTTGTGCCTTAACCTAACCCACGTTGTGCCTTAACCTAACCCACGTTGTGCCTTAACCTAACCCACGTTGTGCCTTAACCTAACCCACGTTGTGCCTTAACCTAACCCACGTTGTGCCTTAACCTAACCCACGTTGTGCCTTAACCTAACCCACGTTGTGCCTTAACCTAACCCACGTTGTGCCTTAACCTAACCCAAGTTGTGCCTTAACCTAACCCACGTTGTGCCTTAACCTAACCCAAGTTGTGCCTTAACCTGCTCTGTAATTGGCATATGACACGTTACATTAATCCAGTGTTGTCTAACCACAACCCTCTGAATATAGTTCGCTACTCGCACCGCCCACCCTCTTGTGTATCGTTTCATGTTCAACACTTCGCAAGTGTTGCTTACTTTTTACATGCTCCCGCTGTACACTGTAATGTGGACGACTGCAGGATGTACATCGCCCCCACCCTCCCCCCTGCCTTCGCACGCTGGTCGTTCAGGTGCTTGCGTGTTCAATGCCCTTCGCAGCTGTTCACTGGCATTCGCATGTCGAAGCGCTCAGTCTACGTCGTGGTACGGCCTGTGTCCACTGTCCGCTGATGTCGTAAGCTTAACCCTCACATTGTACTGCACATAGGTCCGTATGTACTGCATGATACGCTGTGGCACATGTGTGACCGTACAACGACTGCGCCCAACAACAGCGAACCATACGGTCCAAATGTTGTGCACTCAGCCACGTGCCGTCTCCCCATAACAGCTACATTGCAGTGTGGTACGCCATAGAGACGTGTGGGATTAACGGACGCCCTGGATGGCGATCAGCATGAGCCGTCTGTTGATGTAGTGGCGCGTGTATTCAAACGTAGTCGTCTCTTCTCACACAGTGTGATAGCATGGTGCACCGCGTTCCACATCTGCGACATGGTACAGATGCTGGTTGACAGTCGGTCTCGTAATGGACATCGCATACGTAGGGGGCCACCTCCCACGTGTTCTCTAGTCGTGCACATTTTGTTGCGTGTATGTGGGCAGACGTAGTGTGTCGTGACACCTAACAGACAGGTATGCAATAATCGTTGCATTTGCAAACTGGGATGGACGTCTACGTTTGCTGGTGACGTTACGCAAATGAACAACTGGTAAACCCATTGTGGTGCGGTTGTTGTTGCTGGAGGTAAATCAGTAAGGGCAAATCTGTGTGTGAAGCGATACGCGGCGGTGGCTGGGTGGGACCGTCCCCGGCCGGTGAGGGGGGGCCGCCCGGCGTGCTGGCCGCGCGGTGCGTGGGCGCACGCGCTACAGCCGGCTGGTGGGGGCGCCCAGTGGCAGGCGCGCCGGCCGACGGACGCGGCAGGCGGCGCAGCTGCGCGCCGGGGCACCCTGCGCGCGGCGCCGGGCGGCCAAAGTGGGTCCTCGCGGGCCCGGTGCGAAGCGCGGTGGACATCTGCAGTGTGCTGGTCCGACTGAGGACTGTGTGCGTTGAGGATGCGCCGCCGCCCGGCACTCGGCGCCGCGACGCCGTCTGCTGCTCGGTCGCCCCAGCGGTTCTCGCTGGTGGTTTGTATCGCAGTTGTGCAGACGTGTTGGCACGTGCGCTGTGCTGGGAGAGTTCGCTTCGGCACCCACGTGGGGCCTTTGCCCTTCTGTGGCGCTGGCGTTGGAGCTGCCGGTCACCGTAGGTGGCGCGTGTTGTCTCCCGCCGGCAATGCCACGACAGCACGCTCCCGGGCCTCTGTCGGCAGCGGCAAGCTCAGTTGGGAGCACGGGTGGTCGCACCTAAAGCGTCTACTCGCCTAACTCCGGGCGATTGCGCCTCTCTCGAACCCGACCAAGTACTTAGGACGGCGCTGCGCGCCGCCGGGACCTGAGAGGGTTTCGAGGTGTATTGTGCAGGGGAGCTCAGCCTCCTCCTGTTTGCAGAATAATTGAGCGGACGCTTGCGTGTTCGCGCGGGCCCCTGGGACACACTCCCGGGCGGCCGGCTGCTCAGCTCTAGTTGACGCAGCTCCCTGGTTGATCCTGCCAGTAGTCATATGCTTGTCTCAAAGATTAAGCCATGCATGTCTCAGTACAAGCCGCATTAAGGTGAAACCGCGAATGGCTCATTAAATCAGTTATGGTTCCTTAGATCGTACCCACGTTACTTGGATAACTGTGGTAATTCTAGAGCTAATACATGCAAACAGAGTCCC
>NW_026046563.1:0-29555 GCF_023864275.1 Schistocerca cancellata
AAATCGGCGTTGCCTTTTTGAAACAGTAAAATCGTAGTGGCCCGTGGGGGGATCGAACCCACGACCTTCGCGCTATTAGCACGACGCTCTAACCAACTGAGCTAACGGGCCTCGGTACAGACAGTCTCCCATTGCTTTGCGGGAATTGCTCTGCGTATTGCCATGTAACATTTCTATGGCAGCAATCCAACAGTGGACCAGCGTCTCTTCTCCCTCTATGCCGCTGCTCGTAGTAATTTCGTTGCGTGCCCGTTTCTCTCGACTGTTGTCAGCTGACGTTTACGAACCAGTAGCTATAATGCGAGGAGGACGTGAAACAGCATTTCGCACGGTCAAAACTTGTCGTGATTTGTTCCGAAAAAATTCCATTCCGGTACCGGGAATCGAACCCGGGCCTCCTGGGTGAAAGCCAGGTATCCTAGCCACTAGACCACACCGGACGTGCACATCGTTCTCCGGGTTTACACCCCCTCCACTCGCTTTCCGTGTCGCACTTTCCCTGTTTGCGAGCATCTTCTCGCGCATGGCAAAAGTCTCAGTCCATTTCTTTTGGCCTCGTTGTTACAGGGGTAGGAGGAAAAGCAAAGCTGTAAGTAGTAATATTTATTTACTTATTTCGCAAGTAAAGACCTGCTGCCTGTCATTATATAGCAGGTCATACATTGTGTGACTTTACATGTTATATCATACGAAATTCAGTTTTATTACTAGTACTTTTTTTCTTGAAAATTTTACAAAAGAACTGCAACTAGTAATAACAGGAAGTAAACATTTTCACGCTGAGTCGTTGAAGCCTTGTGGATAACAAACTACTAAGTGTTTCGCTCCTTCGCAACCCCAGAGCCGTCGACTTAGCTGTGAACGACAGTAAATTAAATGCCCCGGGTGAGGATCGAACTCACGACCTTAAGATTATGAGACTTACGCGCTGCCTACTGCGCTACCGAGGCTGGCGAACGCCACACCTTCTGGAATCTTGCTAAGTACCGAATACCAGTGGTACAGAGTCTGCACTCCCTGGCTCATTTTTTCTGTTGCTACACGTGCATTCCCGGCGCGGCAGGCAACTTGCGATGTTAGGCCAACGCCAGTATGTACAATAGCACGCAAGAGTCCAAACGAGCAGTCGTGCGCGCTGCATGATTGCTTCTTTCCACACGGAATCCCGCGGTTCATTCTCATGGCTCACGCAGTTCGAGTGCGAAAGACACGCAGCACCACTATCGGAGAAAAAACAAAACGATGCATCGGCCGGGAATCGAACATGGGCCGCCCGCGTGGCAGGCGAGCATTCTACCACTGAACCACCGATGCTCAGCTAGTTCACAGCTTCCTGGTGCTTTCCGCGGCAGACGTCTGAGGGGAAAGTGGGACTGCCGTCCAGCGCCGTCGCATCCTCTCGAGAGAATGCTACAGACGCTGAATCCTGCACTGCACTGCTTAAAAATGATCGTCTAAGTACTCTTGCGGCGCACGCACGCGACGACTCTTGCCAAAGGCCGCGAAACGTGCCTAGAGACGCTGCCTGGATGAGCTCGCCTACCCCGTAACGCGCCTACAGCTACGACCACCTTCAGGCGCCGCCGACAGGCGGGAAGCAGACACAGCGCGGCTCGCGAGGCGCGCGACGGAACTGTGCGGTGGTGGTGTAATGGTCAGCATAGTTGCTTTCCAAGCAGTTGATCCGGGTTCGATTCCCGGCCACCGCTGCAGGCTTTTACTTTTGCGTATGAGTACTTTTGCCACGCGTCCTTAAATTAATGTTTCTTTGCCCATCTTACTCGCTGCACGCCACCCTCTAGCGTGTGCGTCGATTCCCCTTGAGTCTCGACTTGTCTCGACTTTGCTCAGCTGACGCGAGAGCTGACGCTCTCCAATCGGCCTATATCAAAAGGACAAGCACGCGAAACGACTGAGAGAGGTATGGCGAGGCGGGCACAACATTACTTATGCCTCGAGTAAATACCTGCTGCCTGTTATCATGTATTGTCTGATTTTACATGTTCTGTCAGACAAATTCAGTTTTATTACTAGTAGATTTCTTTTTTTTTTCTTTGTTGAAAATTTTACAACACGCTCCTTCATTTCACTGTGGCCGCACGGCGCGACTTGGCATACCGAGAGGCAAAACGTGGCGCCAGTGCCCTTGACCGAATAGCGCTGCAGCTCCGAAACCGAAGAGGAAAGAGAAATACGAATTGAAACTGTCGACAGTGCCCTATGTTCGCAGGCGGTCACCCGCCCAAGCACTGACAACGCCCGACGTCGCGCAGTTGTGGTGATCGGACGAGAAACTGTGTGTTCAGCGTGCTGTGACCAGTGAAATGTTTTAGCGCGTCCCGACAAGTCGCGTTCGGGTCCCCTATCAGCTCCCACACAATGTGACGATTTCTTTGTCACCATACTTCCACGGGGAAATCGGCGTTGCCTTTTTGAAACAGTAAAATCGTAGTGGCCCGTGGGGGGATCGAACCCACGACCTTCGCGCTATTAGCACGACGCTCTAACCAACTGAGCTAACGGGCCTCGGTACAGACAGTCTCCCATTGCTTTGCGGGAATTGCTCTGCGTATTGCCATGTAACATTTCTATGGCAGCAATCCAACAGTGGACCAGCGTCTCTTCTCCCTCTATGCCGCTGCTCGTAGTAATTTCGTTGCGTGCCCGTTTCTCTCGACTGTTGTCAGCTGACGTTTACGAACCAGTAGCTATAATGCGAGGAGGACGTGAAACAGCATTTCGCACGGTCAAAACTTGTCGTGATTTGTTCCGAAAAAATTCCATTCCGGTACCGGGAATCGAACCCGGGCCTCCTGGGTGAAAGCCAGGTATCCTAGCCACTAGACCACACCGGACGTGCACATCGTTCTCCGGGTTTACACCCCCTCCACTCGCTTTCCGTGTCGCACTTTCCCTGTTTGCGAGCATCTTCTCGCGCATGGCAAAAGTCTCAGTCCATTTCTTTTGGCCTCGTTGTTACAGGGGTAGGAGGAAAAGCAAAGCTGTAAGTAGTAATATTTATTTACTTATTTCGCAAGTAAAGACCTGCTGCCTGTCATTATATAGCAGGTCATACATTGTGTGACTTTACATGTTATATCATACGAAATTCAGTTTTATTACTAGTACTTTTTTTCTTGAAAATTTTACAAAAGAACTGCAACTAGTAATAACAGGAAGTAAACATTTTCACGCTGAGTCGTTGAAGCCTTGTGGATAACAAACTACTAAGTGTTTCGCTCCTTCGCAACCCCAGAGCCGTCGACTTAGCTGTGAACGACAGTAAATTAAATGCCCCGGGTGAGGATCGAACTCACGACCTTAAGATTATGAGACTTACGCGCTGCCTACTGCGCTACCGAGGCTGGCGAACGCCACACCTTCTGGAATCTTGCTAAGTACCGAATACCAGTGGTACAGAGTCTGCACTCCCTGGCTCATTTTTTCTGTTGCTACACGTGCATTCCCGGCGCGGCAGGCAACTTGCGATGTTAGGCCAACGCCAGTATGTACAATAGCACGCAAGAGTCCAAACGAGCAGTCGTGCGCGCTGCATGATTGCTTCTTTCCACACGGAATCCCGCGGTTCATTCTCATGGCTCACGCAGTTCGAGTGCGAAAGACACGCAGCACCACTATCGGAGAAAAAACAAAACGATGCATCGGCCGGGAATCGAACATGGGCCGCCCGCGTGGCAGGCGAGCATTCTACCACTGAACCACCGATGCTCAGCTAGTTCACAGCTTCCTGGTGCTTTCCGCGGCAGACGTCTGAGGGGAAAGTGGGACTGCCGTCCAGCGCCGTCGCATCCTCTCGAGAGAATGCTACAGACGCTGAATCCTGCACTGCACTGCTTAAAAATGATCGTCTAAGTACTCTTGCGGCGCACGCACGCGACGACTCTTGCCAAAGGCCGCGAAACGTGCCTAGAGACGCTGCCTGGATGAGCTCGCCTACCCCGTAACGCGCCTACAGCTACGACCACCTTCAGGCGCCGCCGACAGGCGGGAAGCAGACACAGCGCGGCTCGCGAGGCGCGCGACGGAACTGTGCGGTGGTGGTGTAATGGTCAGCATAGTTGCTTTCCAAGCAGTTGATCCGGGTTCGATTCCCGGCCACCGCTGCAGGCTTTTACTTTTGCGTATGAGTACTTTTGCCACGCGTCCTTAAATTAATGTTTCTTTGCCCATCTTACTCGCTGCACGCCACCCTCTAGCGTGTGCGTCGATTCCCCTTGAGTCTCGACTTGTCTCGACTTTGCTCAGCTGACGCGAGAGCTGACGCTCTCCAATCGGCCTATATCAAAAGGACAAGCACGCGAAACGACTGAGAGAGGTATGGCGAGGCGGGCACAACATTACTTATGCCTCGAGTAAATACCTGCTGCCTGTTATCATGTATTGTCTGATTTTACATGTTCTGTCAGACAAATTCAGTTTTATTACTAGTAGATTTCTTTTTTTTTTCTTTGTTGAAAATTTTACAACACGCTCCTTCATTTCACTGTGGCCGCACGGCGCGACTTGGCATACCGAGAGGCAAAACGTGGCGCCAGTGCCCTTGACCGAATAGCGCTGCAGCTCCGAAACCGAAGAGGAAAGAGAAATACGAATTGAAACTGTCGACAGTGCCCTATGTTCGCAGGCGGTCACCCGCCCAAGCACTGACAACGCCCGACGTCGCGCAGTTGTGGTGATCGGACGAGAAACTGTGTGTTCAGCGTGCTGTGACCAGTGAAATGTTTTAGCGCGTCCCGACAAGTCGCGTTCGGGTCCCCTATCAGCTCCCACACAATGTGACGATTTCTTTGTCACCATACTTCCACGGGGAAATCGGCGTTGCCTTTTTGAAACAGTAAAATCGTAGTGGCCCGTGGGGGGATCGAACCCACGACCTTCGCGCTATTAGCACGACGCTCTAACCAACTGAGCTAACGGGCCTCGGTACAGACAGTCTCCCATTGCTTTGCGGGAATTGCTCTGCGTATTGCCATGTAACATTTCTATGGCAGCAATCCAACAGTGGACCAGCGTCTCTTCTCCCTCTATGCCGCTGCTCGTAGTAATTTCGTTGCGTGCCCGTTTCTCTCGACTGTTGTCAGCTGACGTTTACGAACCAGTAGCTATAATGCGAGGAGGACGTGAAACAGCATTTCGCACGGTCAAAACTTGTCGTGATTTGTTCCGAAAAAATTCCATTCCGGTACCGGGAATCGAACCCGGGCCTCCTGGGTGAAAGCCAGGTATCCTAGCCACTAGACCACACCGGACGTGCACATCGTTCTCCGGGTTTACACCCCCTCCACTCGCTTTCCGTGTCGCACTTTCCCTGTTTGCGAGCATCTTCTCGCGCATGGCAAAAGTCTCAGTCCATTTCTTTTGGCCTCGTTGTTACAGGGGTAGGAGGAAAAGCAAAGCTGTAAGTAGTAATATTTATTTACTTATTTCGCAAGTAAAGACCTGCTGCCTGTCATTATATAGCAGGTCATACATTGTGTGACTTTACATGTTATATCATACGAAATTCAGTTTTATTACTAGTACTTTTTTTCTTGAAAATTTTACAAAAGAACTGCAACTAGTAATAACAGGAAGTAAACATTTTCACGCTGAGTCGTTGAAGCCTTGTGGATAACAAACTACTAAGTGTTTCGCTCCTTCGCAACCCCAGAGCCGTCGACTTAGCTGTGAACGACAGTAAATTAAATGCCCCGGGTGAGGATCGAACTCACGACCTTAAGATTATGAGACTTACGCGCTGCCTACTGCGCTACCGAGGCTGGCGAACGCCACACCTTCTGGAATCTTGCTAAGTACCGAATACCAGTGGTACAGAGTCTGCACTCCCTGGCTCATTTTTTCTGTTGCTACACGTGCATTCCCGGCGCGGCAGGCAACTTGCGATGTTAGGCCAACGCCAGTATGTACAATAGCACGCAAGAGTCCAAACGAGCAGTCGTGCGCGCTGCATGATTGCTTCTTTCCACACGGAATCCCGCGGTTCATTCTCATGGCTCACGCAGTTCGAGTGCGAAAGACACGCAGCACCACTATCGGAGAAAAAACAAAACGATGCATCGGCCGGGAATCGAACATGGGCCGCCCGCGTGGCAGGCGAGCATTCTACCACTGAACCACCGATGCTCAGCTAGTTCACAGCTTCCTGGTGCTTTCCGCGGCAGACGTCTGAGGGGAAAGTGGGACTGCCGTCCAGCGCCGTCGCATCCTCTCGAGAGAATGCTACAGACGCTGAATCCTGCACTGCACTGCTTAAAAATGATCGTCTAAGTACTCTTGCGGCGCACGCACGCGACGACTCTTGCCAAAGGCCGCGAAACGTGCCTAGAGACGCTGCCTGGATGAGCTCGCCTACCCCGTAACGCGCCTACAGCTACGACCACCTTCAGGCGCCGCCGACAGGCGGGAAGCAGACACAGCGCGGCTCGCGAGGCGCGCGACGGAACTGTGCGGTGGTGGTGTAATGGTCAGCATAGTTGCTTTCCAAGCAGTTGATCCGGGTTCGATTCCCGGCCACCGCTGCAGGCTTTTACTTTTGCGTATGAGTACTTTTGCCACGCGTCCTTAAATTAATGTTTCTTTGCCCATCTTACTCGCTGCACGCCACCCTCTAGCGTGTGCGTCGATTCCCCTTGAGTCTCGACTTGTCTCGACTTTGCTCAGCTGACGCGAGAGCTGACGCTCTCCAATCGGCCTATATCAAAAGGACAAGCACGCGAAACGACTGAGAGAGGTATGGCGAGGCGGGCACAACATTACTTATGCCTCGAGTAAATACCTGCTGCCTGTTATCATGTATTGTCTGATTTTACATGTTCTGTCAGACAAATTCAGTTTTATTACTAGTAGATTTCTTTTTTTTTTCTTTGTTGAAAATTTTACAACACGCTCCTTCATTTCACTGTGGCCGCACGGCGCGACTTGGCATACCGAGAGGCAAAACGTGGCGCCAGTGCCCTTGACCGAATAGCGCTGCAGCTCCGAAACCGAAGAGGAAAGAGAAATACGAATTGAAACTGTCGACAGTGCCCTATGTTCGCAGGCGGTCACCCGCCCAAGCACTGACAACGCCCGACGTCGCGCAGTTGTGGTGATCGGACGAGAAACTGTGTGTTCAGCGTGCTGTGACCAGTGAAATGTTTTAGCGCGTCCCGACAAGTCGCGTTCGGGTCCCCTATCAGCTCCCACACAATGTGACGATTTCTTTGTCACCATACTTCCACGGGGAAATCGGCGTTGCCTTTTTGAAACAGTAAAATCGTAGTGGCCCGTGGGGGGATCGAACCCACGACCTTCGCGCTATTAGCACGACGCTCTAACCAACTGAGCTAACGGGCCTCGGTACAGACAGTCTCCCATTGCTTTGCGGGAATTGCTCTGCGTATTGCCATGTAACATTTCTATGGCAGCAATCCAACAGTGGACCAGCGTCTCTTCTCCCTCTATGCCGCTGCTCGTAGTAATTTCGTTGCGTGCCCGTTTCTCTCGACTGTTGTCAGCTGACGTTTACGAACCAGTAGCTATAATGCGAGGAGGACGTGAAACAGCATTTCGCACGGTCAAAACTTGTCGTGATTTGTTCCGAAAAAATTCCATTCCGGTACCGGGAATCGAACCCGGGCCTCCTGGGTGAAAGCCAGGTATCCTAGCCACTAGACCACACCGGACGTGCACATCGTTCTCCGGGTTTACACCCCCTCCACTCGCTTTCCGTGTCGCACTTTCCCTGTTTGCGAGCATCTTCTCGCGCATGGCAAAAGTCTCAGTCCATTTCTTTTGGCCTCGTTGTTACAGGGGTAGGAGGAAAAGCAAAGCTGTAAGTAGTAATATTTATTTACTTATTTCGCAAGTAAAGACCTGCTGCCTGTCATTATATAGCAGGTCATACATTGTGTGACTTTACATGTTATATCATACGAAATTCAGTTTTATTACTAGTACTTTTTTTCTTGAAAATTTTACAAAAGAACTGCAACTAGTAATAACAGGAAGTAAACATTTTCACGCTGAGTCGTTGAAGCCTTGTGGATAACAAACTACTAAGTGTTTCGCTCCTTCGCAACCCCAGAGCCGTCGACTTAGCTGTGAACGACAGTAAATTAAATGCCCCGGGTGAGGATCGAACTCACGACCTTAAGATTATGAGACTTACGCGCTGCCTACTGCGCTACCGAGGCTGGCGAACGCCACACCTTCTGGAATCTTGCTAAGTACCGAATACCAGTGGTACAGAGTCTGCACTCCCTGGCTCATTTTTTCTGTTGCTACACGTGCATTCCCGGCGCGGCAGGCAACTTGCGATGTTAGGCCAACGCCAGTATGTACAATAGCACGCAAGAGTCCAAACGAGCAGTCGTGCGCGCTGCATGATTGCTTCTTTCCACACGGAATCCCGCGGTTCATTCTCATGGCTCACGCAGTTCGAGTGCGAAAGACACGCAGCACCACTATCGGAGAAAAAACAAAACGATGCATCGGCCGGGAATCGAACATGGGCCGCCCGCGTGGCAGGCGAGCATTCTACCACTGAACCACCGATGCTCAGCTAGTTCACAGCTTCCTGGTGCTTTCCGCGGCAGACGTCTGAGGGGAAAGTGGGACTGCCGTCCAGCGCCGTCGCATCCTCTCGAGAGAATGCTACAGACGCTGAATCCTGCACTGCACTGCTTAAAAATGATCGTCTAAGTACTCTTGCGGCGCACGCACGCGACGACTCTTGCCAAAGGCCGCGAAACGTGCCTAGAGACGCTGCCTGGATGAGCTCGCCTACCCCGTAACGCGCCTACAGCTACGACCACCTTCAGGCGCCGCCGACAGGCGGGAAGCAGACACAGCGCGGCTCGCGAGGCGCGCGACGGAACTGTGCGGTGGTGGTGTAATGGTCAGCATAGTTGCTTTCCAAGCAGTTGATCCGGGTTCGATTCCCGGCCACCGCTGCAGGCTTTTACTTTTGCGTATGAGTACTTTTGCCACGCGTCCTTAAATTAATGTTTCTTTGCCCATCTTACTCGCTGCACGCCACCCTCTAGCGTGTGCGTCGATTCCCCTTGAGTCTCGACTTGTCTCGACTTTGCTCAGCTGACGCGAGAGCTGACGCTCTCCAATCGGCCTATATCAAAAGGACAAGCACGCGAAACGACTGAGAGAGGTATGGCGAGGCGGGCACAACATTACTTATGCCTCGAGTAAATACCTGCTGCCTGTTATCATGTATTGTCTGATTTTACATGTTCTGTCAGACAAATTCAGTTTTATTACTAGTAGATTTCTTTTTTTTTTCTTTGTTGAAAATTTTACAACACGCTCCTTCATTTCACTGTGGCCGCACGGCGCGACTTGGCATACCGAGAGGCAAAACGTGGCGCCAGTGCCCTTGACCGAATAGCGCTGCAGCTCCGAAACCGAAGAGGAAAGAGAAATACGAATTGAAACTGTCGACAGTGCCCTATGTTCGCAGGCGGTCACCCGCCCAAGCACTGACAACGCCCGACGTCGCGCAGTTGTGGTGATCGGACGAGAAACTGTGTGTTCAGCGTGCTGTGACCAGTGAAATGTTTTAGCGCGTCCCGACAAGTCGCGTTCGGGTCCCCTATCAGCTCCCACACAATGTGACGATTTCTTTGTCACCATACTTCCACGGGGAAATCGGCGTTGCCTTTTTGAAACAGTAAAATCGTAGTGGCCCGTGGGGGGATCGAACCCACGACCTTCGCGCTATTAGCACGACGCTCTAACCAACTGAGCTAACGGGCCTCGGTACAGACAGTCTCCCATTGCTTTGCGGGAATTGCTCTGCGTATTGCCATGTAACATTTCTATGGCAGCAATCCAACAGTGGACCAGCGTCTCTTCTCCCTCTATGCCGCTGCTCGTAGTAATTTCGTTGCGTGCCCGTTTCTCTCGACTGTTGTCAGCTGACGTTTACGAACCAGTAGCTATAATGCGAGGAGGACGTGAAACAGCATTTCGCACGGTCAAAACTTGTCGTGATTTGTTCCGAAAAAATTCCATTCCGGTACCGGGAATCGAACCCGGGCCTCCTGGGTGAAAGCCAGGTATCCTAGCCACTAGACCACACCGGACGTGCACATCGTTCTCCGGGTTTACACCCCCTCCACTCGCTTTCCGTGTCGCACTTTCCCTGTTTGCGAGCATCTTCTCGCGCATGGCAAAAGTCTCAGTCCATTTCTTTTGGCCTCGTTGTTACAGGGGTAGGAGGAAAAGCAAAGCTGTAAGTAGTAATATTTATTTACTTATTTCGCAAGTAAAGACCTGCTGCCTGTCATTATATAGCAGGTCATACATTGTGTGACTTTACATGTTATATCATACGAAATTCAGTTTTATTACTAGTACTTTTTTTCTTGAAAATTTTACAAAAGAACTGCAACTAGTAATAACAGGAAGTAAACATTTTCACGCTGAGTCGTTGAAGCCTTGTGGATAACAAACTACTAAGTGTTTCGCTCCTTCGCAACCCCAGAGCCGTCGACTTAGCTGTGAACGACAGTAAATTAAATGCCCCGGGTGAGGATCGAACTCACGACCTTAAGATTATGAGACTTACGCGCTGCCTACTGCGCTACCGAGGCTGGCGAACGCCACACCTTCTGGAATCTTGCTAAGTACCGAATACCAGTGGTACAGAGTCTGCACTCCCTGGCTCATTTTTTCTGTTGCTACACGTGCATTCCCGGCGCGGCAGGCAACTTGCGATGTTAGGCCAACGCCAGTATGTACAATAGCACGCAAGAGTCCAAACGAGCAGTCGTGCGCGCTGCATGATTGCTTCTTTCCACACGGAATCCCGCGGTTCATTCTCATGGCTCACGCAGTTCGAGTGCGAAAGACACGCAGCACCACTATCGGAGAAAAAACAAAACGATGCATCGGCCGGGAATCGAACATGGGCCGCCCGCGTGGCAGGCGAGCATTCTACCACTGAACCACCGATGCTCAGCTAGTTCACAGCTTCCTGGTGCTTTCCGCGGCAGACGTCTGAGGGGAAAGTGGGACTGCCGTCCAGCGCCGTCGCATCCTCTCGAGAGAATGCTACAGACGCTGAATCCTGCACTGCACTGCTTAAAAATGATCGTCTAAGTACTCTTGCGGCGCACGCACGCGACGACTCTTGCCAAAGGCCGCGAAACGTGCCTAGAGACGCTGCCTGGATGAGCTCGCCTACCCCGTAACGCGCCTACAGCTACGACCACCTTCAGGCGCCGCCGACAGGCGGGAAGCAGACACAGCGCGGCTCGCGAGGCGCGCGACGGAACTGTGCGGTGGTGGTGTAATGGTCAGCATAGTTGCTTTCCAAGCAGTTGATCCGGGTTCGATTCCCGGCCACCGCTGCAGGCTTTTACTTTTGCGTATGAGTACTTTTGCCACGCGTCCTTAAATTAATGTTTCTTTGCCCATCTTACTCGCTGCACGCCACCCTCTAGCGTGTGCGTCGATTCCCCTTGAGTCTCGACTTGTCTCGACTTTGCTCAGCTGACGCGAGAGCTGACGCTCTCCAATCGGCCTATATCAAAAGGACAAGCACGCGAAACGACTGAGAGAGGTATGGCGAGGCGGGCACAACATTACTTATGCCTCGAGTAAATACCTGCTGCCTGTTATCATGTATTGTCTGATTTTACATGTTCTGTCAGACAAATTCAGTTTTATTACTAGTAGATTTCTTTTTTTTTTCTTTGTTGAAAATTTTACAACACGCTCCTTCATTTCACTGTGGCCGCACGGCGCGACTTGGCATACCGAGAGGCAAAACGTGGCGCCAGTGCCCTTGACCGAATAGCGCTGCAGCTCCGAAACCGAAGAGGAAAGAGAAATACGAATTGAAACTGTCGACAGTGCCCTATGTTCGCAGGCGGTCACCCGCCCAAGCACTGACAACGCCCGACGTCGCGCAGTTGTGGTGATCGGACGAGAAACTGTGTGTTCAGCGTGCTGTGACCAGTGAAATGTTTTAGCGCGTCCCGACAAGTCGCGTTCGGGTCCCCTATCAGCTCCCACACAATGTGACGATTTCTTTGTCACCATACTTCCACGGGGAAATCGGCGTTGCCTTTTTGAAACAGTAAAATCGTAGTGGCCCGTGGGGGGATCGAACCCACGACCTTCGCGCTATTAGCACGACGCTCTAACCAACTGAGCTAACGGGCCTCGGTACAGACAGTCTCCCATTGCTTTGCGGGAATTGCTCTGCGTATTGCCATGTAACATTTCTATGGCAGCAATCCAACAGTGGACCAGCGTCTCTTCTCCCTCTATGCCGCTGCTCGTAGTAATTTCGTTGCGTGCCCGTTTCTCTCGACTGTTGTCAGCTGACGTTTACGAACCAGTAGCTATAATGCGAGGAGGACGTGAAACAGCATTTCGCACGGTCAAAACTTGTCGTGATTTGTTCCGAAAAAATTCCATTCCGGTACCGGGAATCGAACCCGGGCCTCCTGGGTGAAAGCCAGGTATCCTAGCCACTAGACCACACCGGACGTGCACATCGTTCTCCGGGTTTACACCCCCTCCACTCGCTTTCCGTGTCGCACTTTCCCTGTTTGCGAGCATCTTCTCGCGCATGGCAAAAGTCTCAGTCCATTTCTTTTGGCCTCGTTGTTACAGGGGTAGGAGGAAAAGCAAAGCTGTAAGTAGTAATATTTATTTACTTATTTCGCAAGTAAAGACCTGCTGCCTGTCATTATATAGCAGGTCATACATTGTGTGACTTTACATGTTATATCATACGAAATTCAGTTTTATTACTAGTACTTTTTTTCTTGAAAATTTTACAAAAGAACTGCAACTAGTAATAACAGGAAGTAAACATTTTCACGCTGAGTCGTTGAAGCCTTGTGGATAACAAACTACTAAGTGTTTCGCTCCTTCGCAACCCCAGAGCCGTCGACTTAGCTGTGAACGACAGTAAATTAAATGCCCCGGGTGAGGATCGAACTCACGACCTTAAGATTATGAGACTTACGCGCTGCCTACTGCGCTACCGAGGCTGGCGAACGCCACACCTTCTGGAATCTTGCTAAGTACCGAATACCAGTGGTACAGAGTCTGCACTCCCTGGCTCATTTTTTCTGTTGCTACACGTGCATTCCCGGCGCGGCAGGCAACTTGCGATGTTAGGCCAACGCCAGTATGTACAATAGCACGCAAGAGTCCAAACGAGCAGTCGTGCGCGCTGCATGATTGCTTCTTTCCACACGGAATCCCGCGGTTCATTCTCATGGCTCACGCAGTTCGAGTGCGAAAGACACGCAGCACCACTATCGGAGAAAAAACAAAACGATGCATCGGCCGGGAATCGAACATGGGCCGCCCGCGTGGCAGGCGAGCATTCTACCACTGAACCACCGATGCTCAGCTAGTTCACAGCTTCCTGGTGCTTTCCGCGGCAGACGTCTGAGGGGAAAGTGGGACTGCCGTCCAGCGCCGTCGCATCCTCTCGAGAGAATGCTACAGACGCTGAATCCTGCACTGCACTGCTTAAAAATGATCGTCTAAGTACTCTTGCGGCGCACGCACGCGACGACTCTTGCCAAAGGCCGCGAAACGTGCCTAGAGACGCTGCCTGGATGAGCTCGCCTACCCCGTAACGCGCCTACAGCTACGACCACCTTCAGGCGCCGCCGACAGGCGGGAAGCAGACACAGCGCGGCTCGCGAGGCGCGCGACGGAACTGTGCGGTGGTGGTGTAATGGTCAGCATAGTTGCTTTCCAAGCAGTTGATCCGGGTTCGATTCCCGGCCACCGCTGCAGGCTTTTACTTTTGCGTATGAGTACTTTTGCCACGCGTCCTTAAATTAATGTTTCTTTGCCCATCTTACTCGCTGCACGCCACCCTCTAGCGTGTGCGTCGATTCCCCTTGAGTCTCGACTTGTCTCGACTTTGCTCAGCTGACGCGAGAGCTGACGCTCTCCAATCGGCCTATATCAAAAGGACAAGCACGCGAAACGACTGAGAGAGGTATGGCGAGGCGGGCACAACATTACTTATGCCTCGAGTAAATACCTGCTGCCTGTTATCATGTATTGTCTGATTTTACATGTTCTGTCAGACAAATTCAGTTTTATTACTAGTAGATTTCTTTTTTTTTTCTTTGTTGAAAATTTTACAACACGCTCCTTCATTTCACTGTGGCCGCACGGCGCGACTTGGCATACCGAGAGGCAAAACGTGGCGCCAGTGCCCTTGACCGAATAGCGCTGCAGCTCCGAAACCGAAGAGGAAAGAGAAATACGAATTGAAACTGTCGACAGTGCCCTATGTTCGCAGGCGGTCACCCGCCCAAGCACTGACAACGCCCGACGTCGCGCAGTTGTGGTGATCGGACGAGAAACTGTGTGTTCAGCGTGCTGTGACCAGTGAAATGTTTTAGCGCGTCCCGACAAGTCGCGTTCGGGTCCCCTATCAGCTCCCACACAATGTGACGATTTCTTTGTCACCATACTTCCACGGGGAAATCGGCGTTGCCTTTTTGAAACAGTAAAACCGTAGTGGCCCGTGGGGGGATCGAACCCACGACCTTCGCGCTATTAGCACGACGCTCTAACCAACTGAGCTAACGGGCCTCGGTACAGACAGTCTCCCATTGCTTTGCGGGAATTGCTCTGCGTATTGCCATGTAACATTTCTATGGCAGCAATCCAACAGTGGACCAGCGTCTCTTCTCCCTCTATGCCGCTGCTCGTAGTAATTTCGTTGCGTGCCCGTTTCTCTCGACTGTTGTCAGCTGACGTTTACGAACCAGTAGCTATAATGCGAGGAGGACGTGAAACAGCATTTCGCACGGTCAAAACTTGTCGTGATTTGTTCCGAAAAAATTCCATTCCGGTACCGGGAATCGAACCCGGGCCTCCTGGGTGAAAGCCAGGTATCCTAGCCACTAGACCACACCGGACGTGCACATCGTTCTCCGGGTTTACACCCCCTCCACTCGCTTTCCGTGTCGCACTTTCCCTGTTTGCGAGCATCTTCTCGCGCATGGCAAAAGTCTCAGTCCATTTCTTTTGGCCTCGTTGTTACAGGGGTAGGAGGAAAAGCAAAGCTGTAAGTAGTAATATTTATTTACTTATTTCGCAAGTAAAGACCTGCTGCCTGTCATTATATAGCAGGTCATACATTGTGTGACTTTACATGTTATATCATACGAAATTCAGTTTTATTACTAGTACTTTTTTTCTTGAAAATTTTACAAAAGAACTGCAACTAGTAATAACAGGAAGTAAACATTTTCACGCTGAGTCGTTGAAGCCTTGTGGATAACAAACTACTAAGTGTTTCGCTCCTTCGCAACCCCAGAGCCGTCGACTTAGCTGTGAACGACAGTAAATTAAATGCCCCGGGTGAGGATCGAACTCACGACCTTAAGATTATGAGACTTACGCGCTGCCTACTGCGCTACCGAGGCTGGCGAACGCCACACCTTCTGGAATCTTGCTAAGTACCGAATACCAGTGGTACAGAGTCTGCACTCCCTGGCTCATTTTTTCTGTTGCTACACGTGCATTCCCGGCGCGGCAGGCAACTTGCGATGTTAGGCCAACGCCAGTATGTACAATAGCACGCAAGAGTCCAAACGAGCAGTCGTGCGCGCTGCATGATTGCTTCTTTCCACACGGAATCCCGCGGTTCATTCTCATGGCTCACGCAGTTCGAGTGCGAAAGACACGCAGCACCACTATCGGAGAAAAAACAAAACGATGCATCGGCCGGGAATCGAACATGGGCCGCCCGCGTGGCAGGCGAGCATTCTACCACTGAACCACCGATGCTCAGCTAGTTCACAGCTTCCTGGTGCTTTCCGCGGCAGACGTCTGAGGGGAAAGTGGGACTGCCGTCCAGCGCCGTCGCATCCTCTCGAGAGAATGCTACAGACGCTGAATCCTGCACTGCACTGCTTAAAAATGATCGTCTAAGTACTCTTGCGGCGCACGCACGCGACGACTCTTGCCAAAGGCCGCGAAACGTGCCTAGAGACGCTGCCTGGATGAGCTCGCCTACCCCGTAACGCGCCTACAGCTACGACCACCTTCAGGCGCCGCCGACAGGCGGGAAGCAGACACAGCGCGGCTCGCGAGGCGCGCGACGCAACTGTGCGGTGGTGGTGTAATGGTCAGCATAGTTGCTTTCCAAGCAGTTGATCCGGGTTCGATTCCCGGCAACCGCTGCAGGCTTTTACTTTTGCGTATGAGTACTTTTGCCACGCGTCCTTAAATTAATGTTTCTTTGCCCATCTTACTCGCTGCACGCCACCCTCTAGCGTGTGCGTCGATTCCCCTTGAGTCTCGACTTGTCTCGACTTTGCTCAGCTGACGCGAGAGCTGACGCTCTCCAATCGGCCTATATCAAAAGGACAAGCACGCGAAACGACTGAGAGAGGTATGGCGAGGCGGGCACAACATTACTTATGCCTCGAGTAAATACCTGCTGCCTGTTATCATGTATTGTCTGATTTTACATGTTCTGTCAGACAAATTCAGTTTTATTACTAGTAGATTTCTTTTTTTTTTCTTTGTTGAAAATTTTACAACACGCTCCTTCATTTCACTGTGGCCGCACGGCGCGACTTGGCATACCGAGAGGCAAAACGTGGCGCCAGTGCCCTTGACCGAATAGCGCTGCAGCTCCGAAACCGAAGAGGAAAGAGAAATACGAATTGAAACTGTCGACAGTGCCCTATGTTCGCAGGCGGTCACCCGCCCAAGCACTGACAACGCCCGACGTCGCGCAGTTGTGGTGATCGGACGAGAAACTGTGTGTTCAGCGTGCTGTGACCAGTGAAATGTTTTAGCGCGTCCCGACAAGTCGCGTTCGGGTCCCCTATCAGCTCCCACACAATGTGACGATTTCTTTGTCACCATACTTCCACGGGGAAATCGGCGTTGCCTTTTTGAAACAGTAAAATCGTAGTGGCCCGTGGGGGGATCGAACCCACGACCTTCGCGCTATTAGCACGACGCTCTAACCAACTGAGCTAACGGGCCTCGGTACAGACAGTCTCCCATTGCTTTGCGGGAATTGCTCTGCGTATTGCCATGTAACATTTCTATGGCAGCAATCCAACAGTGGACCAGCGTCTCTTCTCCCTCTATGCCGCTGCTCGTAGTAATTTCGTTGCGTGCCCGTTTCTCTCGACTGTTGTCAGCTGACGTTTACGAACCAGTAGCTATAATGCGAGGAGGACGTGAAACAGCATTTCGCACGGTCAAAACTTGTCGTGATTTGTTCCGAAAAAATTCCATTCCGGTACCGGGAATCGAACCCGGGCCTCCTGGGTGAAAGCCAGGTATCCTAGCCACTAGACCACACCGGACGTGCACATCGTTCTCCGGGTTTACACCCCCTCCACTCGCTTTCCGTGTCGCACTTTCCCTGTTTGCGAGCATCTTCTCGCGCATGGCAAAAGTCTCAGTCCATTTCTTTTGGCCTCGTTGTTACAGGGGTAGGAGGAAAAGCAAAGCTGTAAGTAGTAATATTTATTTACTTATTTCGCAAGTAAAGACCTGCTGCCTGTCATTATATAGCAGGTCATACATTGTGTGACTTTACATGTTATATCATACGAAATTCAGTTTTATTACTAGTACTTTTTTTCTTGAAAATTTTACAAAAGAACTGCAACTAGTAATAACAGGAAGTAAACATTTTCACGCTGAGTCGTTGAAGCCTTGTGGATAACAAACTACTAAGTGTTTCGCTCCTTCGCAACCCCAGAGCCGTCGACTTAGCTGTGAACGACAGTAAATTAAATGCCCCGGGTGAGGATCGAACTCACGACCTTAAGATTATGAGACTTACGCGCTGCCTACTGCGCTACCGAGGCTGGCGAACGCCACACCTTCTGGAATCTTGCTAAGTACCGAATACCAGTGGTACAGAGTCTGCACTCCCTGGCTCATTTTTTCTGTTGCTACACGTGCATTCCCGGCGCGGCAGGCAACTTGCGATGTTAGGCCAACGCCAGTATGTACAATAGCACGCAAGAGTCCAAACGAGCAGTCGTGCGCGCTGCATGATTGCTTCTTTCCACACGGAATCCCGCGGTTCATTCTCATGGCTCACGCAGTTCGAGTGCGAAAGACACGCAGCACCACTATCGGAGAAAAAACAAAACGATGCATCGGCCGGGAATCGAACATGGGCCGCCCGCGTGGCAGGCGAGCATTCTACCACTGAACCACCGATGCTCAGCTAGTTCACAGCTTCCTGGTGCTTTCCGCGGCAGACGTCTGAGGGGAAAGTGGGACTGCCGTCCAGCGCCGTCGCATCCTCTCGAGAGAATGCTACAGACGCTGAATCCTGCACTGCACTGCTTAAAAATGATCGTCTAAGTACTCTTGCGGCGCACGCACGCGACGACTCTTGCCAAAGGCCGCGAAACGTGCCTAGAGACGCTGCCTGGATGAGCTCGCCTACCCCGTAACGCGCCTACAGCTACGACCACCTTCAGGCGCCGCCGACAGGCGGGAAGCAGACACAGCGCGGCTCGCGAGGCGCGCGACGCAACTGTGCGGTGGTGGTGTAATGGTCAGCATAGTTGCTTTCCAAGCAGTTGATCCGGGTTCGATTCCCGGCCACCGCTGCAGGCTTTTACTTTTGCGTATGAGTACTTTTGCCACGCGTCCTTAAATTAATGTTTCTTTGCCCATCTTACTCGCTGCACGCCACCCTCTAGCGTGTGCGTCGATTCCCCTTGAGTCTCGACTTGTCTCGACTTTGCTCAGCTGACGCGAGAGCTGACGCTCTCCAATCGGCCTATATCAAAAGGACAAGCACGCGAAACGACTGAGAGAGGTATGGCGAGGCGGGCACAACATTACTTATGCCTCGAGTAAATACCTGCTGCCTGTTATCATGTATTGTCTGATTTTACATGTTCTGTCAGACAAATTCAGTTTTATTACTAGTAGATTTCTTTTTTTTTTCTTTGTTGAAAATTTTACAACACGCTCCTTCATTTCACTGTGGCCGCACGGCGCGACTTGGCATACCGAGAGGCAAAACGTGGCGCCAGTGCCCTTGACCGAATAGCGCTGCAGCTCCGAAACCGAAGAGGAAAGAGAAATACGAATTGAAACTGTCGACAGTGCCCTATGTTCGCAGGCGGTCACCCGCCCAAGCACTGACAACGCCCGACGTCGCGCAGTTGTGGTGATCGGACGAGAAACTGTGTGTTCAGCGTGCTGTGACCAGTGAAATGTTTTAGCGCGTCCCGACAAGTCGCGTTCGGGTCCCCTATCAGCTCCCACACAATGTGACGATTTCTTTGTCACCATACTTCCACGGGGAAATCGGCGTTGCCTTTTTGAAACAGTAAAATCGTAGTGGCCCGTGGGGGGATCGAACCCACGACCTTCGCGCTATTAGCACGACGCTCTAACCAACTGAGCTAACGGGCCTCGGTACAGACAGTCTCCCATTGCTTTGCGGGAATTGCTCTGCGTATTGCCATGTAACATTTCTATGGCAGCAATCCAACAGTGGACCAGCGTCTCTTCTCCCTCTATGCCGCTGCTCGTAGTAATTTCGTTGCGTGCCCGTTTCTCTCGACTGTTGTCAGCTGACGTTTACGAACCAGTAGCTATAATGCGAGGAGGACGTGAAACAGCATTTCGCACGGTCAAAACTTGTCGTGATTTGTTCCGAAAAAATTCCATTCCGGTACCGGGAATCGAACCCGGGCCTCCTGGGTGAAAGCCAGGTATCCTAGCCACTAGACCACACCGGACGTGCACATCGTTCTCCGGGTTTACACCCCCTCCACTCGCTTTCCGTGTCGCACTTTCCCTGTTTGCGAGCATCTTCTCGCGCATGGCAAAAGTCTCAGTCCATTTCTTTTGGCCTCGTTGTTACAGGGGTAGGAGGAAAAGCAAAGCTGTAAGTAGTAATATTTATTTACTTATTTCGCAAGTAAAGACCTGCTGCCTGTCATTATATAGCAGGTCATACATTGTGTGACTTTACATGTTATATCATACGAAATTCAGTTTTATTACTAGTACTTTTTTTCTTGAAAATTTTACAAAAGAACTGCAACTAGTAATAACAGGAAGTAAACATTTTCACGCTGAGTCGTTGAAGCCTTGTGGATAACAAACTACTAAGTGTTTCGCTCCTTCGCAACCCCAGAGCCGTCGACTTAGCTGTGAACGACAGTAAATTAAATGCCCCGGGTGAGGATCGAACTCACGACCTTAAGATTATGAGACTTACGCGCTGCCTACTGCGCTACCGAGGCTGGCGAACGCCACACCTTCTGGAATCTTGCTAAGTACCGAATACCAGTGGTACAGAGTCTGCACTCCCTGGCTCATTTTTTCTGTTGCTACACGTGCATTCCCGGCGCGGCAGGCAACTTGCGATGTTAGGCCAACGCCAGTATGTACAATAGCACGCAAGAGTCCAAACGAGCAGTCGTGCGCGCTGCATGATTGCTTCTTTCCACACGGAATCCCGCGGTTCATTCTCATGGCTCACGCAGTTCGAGTGCGAAAGACACGCAGCACCACTATCGGAGAAAAAACAAAACGATGCATCGGCCGGGAATCGAACATGGGCCGCCCGCGTGGCAGGCGAGCATTCTACCACTGAACCACCGATGCTCAGCTAGTTCACAGCTTCCTGGTGCTTTCCGCGGCAGACGTCTGAGGGGAAAGTGGGACTGCCGTCCAGCGCCGTCGCATCCTCTCGAGAGAATGCTACAGACGCTGAATCCTGCACTGCACTGCTTAAAAATGATCGTCTAAGTACTCTTGCGGCGCACGCACGCGACGACTCTTGCCAAAGGCCGCGAAACGTGCCTAGAGACGCTGCCTGGATGAGCTCGCCTACCCCGTAACGCGCCTACAGCTACGACCACCTTCAGGCGCCGCCGACAGGCGGGAAGCAGACACAGCGCGGCTCGCGAGGCGCGCGACGCAACTGTGCGGTGGTGGTGTAATGGTCAGCATAGTTGCTTTCCAAGCAGTTGATCCGGGTTCGATTCCCGGCAACCGCTGCAGGCTTTTACTTTTGCGTATGAGTACTTTTGCCACGCGTCCTTAAATTAATGTTTCTTTGCCCATCTTACTCGCTGCACGCCACCCTCTAGCGTGTGCGTCGATTCCCCTTGAGTCTCGACTTGTCTCGACTTTGCTCAGCTGACGCGAGAGCTGACGCTCTCCAATCGGCCTATATCAAAAGGACAAGCACGCGAAACGACTGAGAGAGGTATGGCGAGGCGGGCACAACATTACTTATGCCTCGAGTAAATACCTGCTGCCTGTTATCATGTATTGTCTGATTTTACATGTTCTGTCAGACAAATTCAGTTTTATTACTAGTAGATTTCTTTTTTTTTTCTTTGTTGAAAATTTTACAACACGCTCCTTCATTTCACTGTGGCCGCACGGCGCGACTTGGCATACCGAGAGGCAAAACGTGGCGCCAGTGCCCTTGACCGAATAGCGCTGCAGCTCCGAAACCGAAGAGGAAAGAGAAATACGAATTGAAACTGTCGACAGTGCCCTATGTTCGCAGGCGGTCACCCGCCCAAGCACTGACAACGCCCGACGTCGCGCAGTTGTGGTGATCGGACGAGAAACTGTGTGTTCAGCGTGCTGTGACCAGTGAAATGTTTTAGCGCGTCCCGACAAGTCGCGTTCGGGTCCCCTATCAGCTCCCACACAATGTGACGATTTCTTTGTCACCATACTTCCACGGGGAAATCGGCGTTGCCTTTTTGAAACAGTAAAATCGTAGTGGCCCGTGGGGGGATCGAACCCACGACCTTCGCGCTATTAGCACGACGCTCTAACCAACTGAGCTAACGGGCCTCGGTACAGACAGTCTCCCATTGCTTTGCGGGAATTGCTCTGCGTATTGCCATGTAACATTTCTATGGCAGCAATCCAACAGTGGACCAGCGTCTCTTCTCCCTCTATGCCGCTGCTCGTAGTAATTTCGTTGCGTGCCCGTTTCTCTCGACTGTTGTCAGCTGACGTTTACGAACCAGTAGCTATAATGCGAGGAGGACGTGAAACAGCATTTCGCACGGTCAAAACTTGTCGTGATTTGTTCCGAAAAAATTCCATTCCGGTACCGGGAATCGAACCCGGGCCTCCTGGGTGAAAGCCAGGTATCCTAGCCACTAGACCACACCGGACGTGCACATCGTTCTCCGGGTTTACACCCCCTCCACTCGCTTTCCGTGTCGCACTTTCCCTGTTTGCGAGCATCTTCTCGCGCATGGCAAAAGTCTCAGTCCATTTCTTTTGGCCTCGTTGTTACAGGGGTAGGAGGAAAAGCAAAGCTGTAAGTAGTAATATTTATTTACTTATTTCGCAAGTAAAGACCTGCTGCCTGTCATTATATAGCAGGTCATACATTGTGTGACTTTACATGTTATATCATACGAAATTCAGTTTTATTACTAGTACTTTTTTTCTTGAAAATTTTACAAAAGAACTGCAACTAGTAATAACAGGAAGTAAACATTTTCACGCTGAGTCGTTGAAGCCTTGTGGATAACAAACTACTAAGTGTTTCGCTCCTTCGCAACCCCAGAGCCGTCGACTTAGCTGTGAACGACAGTAAATTAAATGCCCCGGGTGAGGATCGAACTCACGACCTTAAGATTATGAGACTTACGCGCTGCCTACTGCGCTACCGAGGCTGGCGAACGCCACACCTTCTGGAATCTTGCTAAGTACCGAATACCAGTGGTACAGAGTCTGCACTCCCTGGCTCATTTTTTCTGTTGCTACACGTGCATTCCCGGCGCGGCAGGCAACTTGCGATGTTAGGCCAACGCCAGTATGTACAATAGCACGCAAGAGTCCAAACGAGCAGTCGTGCGCGCTGCATGATTGCTTCTTTCCACACGGAATCCCGCGGTTCATTCTCATGGCTCACGCAGTTCGAGTGCGAAAGACACGCAGCACCACTATCGGAGAAAAAACAAAACGATGCATCGGCCGGGAATCGAACATGGGCCGCCCGCGTGGCAGGCGAGCATTCTACCACTGAACCACCGATGCTCAGCTAGTTCACAGCTTCCTGGTGCTTTCCGCGGCAGACGTCTGAGGGGAAAGTGGGACTGCCGTCCAGCGCCGTCGCATCCTCTCGAGAGAATGCTACAGACGCTGAATCCTGCACTGCACTGCTTAAAAATGATCGTCTAAGTACTCTTGCGGCGCACGCACGCGACGACTCTTGCCAAAGGCCGCGAAACGTGCCTAGAGACGCTGCCTGGATGAGCTCGCCTACCCCGTAACGCGCCTACAGCTACGACCACCTTCAGGCGCCGCCGACAGGCGGGAAGCAGACACAGCGCGGCTCGCGAGGCGCGCGACGGAACTGTGCGGTGGTGGTGTAATGGTCAGCATAGTTGCTTTCCAAGCAGTTGATCCGGGTTCGATTCCCGGCCACCGCTGCAGGCTTTTACTTTTGCGTATGAGTACTTTTGCCACGCGTCCTTAAATTAATGTTTCTTTGCCCATCTTACTCGCTGCACGCCACCCTCTAGCGTGTGCGTCGATTCCCCTTGAGTCTCGACTTGTCTCGACTTTGCTCAGCTGACGCGAGAGCTGACGCTCTCCAATCGGCCTATATCAAAAGGACAAGCACGCGAAACGACTGAGAGAGGTATGGCGAGGCGGGCACAACATTACTTATGCCTCGAGTAAATACCTGCTGCCTGTTATCATGTATTGTCTGATTTTACATGTTCTGTCAGACAAATTCAGTTTTATTACTAGTAGATTTCTTTTTTTTTTTCTTTGTTGAAAATTTTACAACACGCTCCTTCATTTCACTGTGGCCGCACGGCGCGACTTGGCATACCGAGAGGCAAAACGTGGCGCCAGTGCCCTTGACCGAATAGCGCTGCAGCTCCGAAACCGAAGAGGAAAGAGAAATACGAATTGAAACTGTCGACAGTGCCCTATGTTCGCAGGCGGTCACCCGCCCAAGCACTGACAACGCCCGACGTCGCGCAGTTGTGGTGATCGGACGAGAAACTGTGTGTTCAGCGTGCTGTGACCAGTGAAATGTTTTAGCGCGTCCCGACAAGTCGCGTTCGGGTCCCCTATCAGCTCCCACACAATGTGACGATTTCTTTGTCACCATACTTCCACGGGGAAATCGGCGTTGCCTTTTTGAAACAGTAAAATCGTAGTGGCCCGTGGGGGGATCGAACCCACGACCTTCGCGCTATTAGCACGACGCTCTAACCAACTGAGCTAACGGGCCTCGGTACAGACAGTCTCCCATTGCTTTGCGGGAATTGCTCTGCGTATTGCCATGTAACATTTCTATGGCAGCAATCCAACAGTGGACCAGCGTCTCTTCTCCCTCTATGCCGCTGCTCGTAGTAATTTCGTTGCGTGCCCGTTTCTCTCGACTGTTGTCAGCTGACGTTTACGAACCAGTAGCTATAATGCGAGGAGGACGTGAAACAGCATTTCGCACGGTCAAAACTTGTCGTGATTTGTTCCGAAAAAATTCCATTCCGGTACCGGGAATCGAACCCGGGCCTCCTGGGTGAAAGCCAGGTATCCTAGCCACTAGACCACACCGGACGTGCACATCGTTCTCCGGGTTTACACCCCCTCCACTCGCTTTCCGTGTCGCACTTTCCCTGTTTGCGAGCATCTTCTCGCGCATGGCAAAAGTCTCAGTCCATTTCTTTTGGCCTCGTTGTTACAGGGGTAGGAGGAAAAGCAAAGCTGTAAGTAGTAAAATTTATTTACTTATTTCGCAAGTAAAGACCTGCTGCCTGTCATTATATAGCAGGTCATACATTGTGTGACTTTACATGTTATATCATACGAAATTCAGTTTTATTACTAGTACTTTTTTTCTTGAAAATTTTACAAAAGAACTGCAACTAGTAATAACAGGAAGTAAACATTTTCACGCTGAGTCGTTGAAGCCTTGTGGATAACAAACTACTAAGTGTTTCGCTCCTTCGCAACCCCAGAGCCGTCGACTTAGCTGTGAACGACAGTAAATTAAATGCCCCGGGTGAGGATCGAACTCACGACCTTAAGATTATGAGACTTACGCGCTGCCTACTGCGCTACCGAGGCTGGCGAACGCCACACCTTCTGGAATCTTGCTAAGTACCGAATACCAGTGGTACAGAGTCTGCACTCCCTGGCTCATTTTTTCTGTTGCTACACGTGCATTCCCGGCGCGGCAGGCAACTTGCGATGTTAGGCCAACGCCAGTATGTACAATAGCACGCAAGAGTCCAAACGAGCAGTCGTGCGCGCTGCATGATTGCTTCTTTCCACACGGAATCCCGCGGTTCATTCTCATGGCTCACGCAGTTCGAGTGCGAAAGACACGCAGCACCACTATCGGAGAAAAAACAAAACGATGCATCGGCCGGGAATCGAACATGGGCCGCCCGCGTGGCAGGCGAGCATTCTACCACTGAACCACCGATGCTCAGCTAGTTCACAGCTTCCTGGTGCTTTCCGCGGCAGACGTCTGAGGGGAAAGTGGGACTGCCGTCCAGCGCCGTCGCATCCTCTCGAGAGAATGCTACAGACGCTGAATCCTGCACTGCACTGCTTAAAAATGATCGTCTAAGTACTCTTGCGGCGCACGCACGCGACGACTCTTGCCAAAGGCCGCGAAACGTGCCTAGAGACGCTGCCTGGATGAGCTCGCCTACCCCGTAACGCGCCTACAGCTACGACCACCTTCAGGCGCCGCCGACAGGCGGGAAGCAGACACAGCGCGGCTCGCGAGGCGCGCGACGGAACTGTGCGGTGGTGGTGTAATGGTCAGCATAGTTGCTTTCCAAGCAGTTGATCCGGGTTCGATTCCGGCCACCGCTGCAGGCTTTTACTTTTGCGTATGAGTACTTTTGCCACGCGTCCTTAAATTAATGTTTCTTTGCCCATCTTACTCGCTGCACGCCACCCTCTAGCGTGTGCGTCGATTCCCCTTGAGTCTCGACTTGTCTCGACTTTGCTCAGCTGACGCGAGAGCTGACGCTCTCCAATCGGCCTATATCAAAAGGACAAGCACGCGAAACGACTGAGAGAGGTATGGCGAGGCGGGCACAACATTACTTATGCCTCGAGTAAATACCTGCTGCCTGTTATCATGTATTGTCTGATTTTACATGTTCTGTCAGACAAATTCAGTTTTATTACTAGTAGATTTCTTTTTTTTTTCTTTGTTGAAAATTTTACAACACGCTCCTTCATTTCACTGTGGCCGCACGGCGCGACTTGGCATACCGAGAGGCAAAACGTGGCGCCAGTGCCCTTGACCGAATAGCGCTGCAGCTCCGAAACCGAAGAGGAAAGAGAAATACGAATTGAAACTGTCGACAGTGCCCTATGTTCGCAGGCGGTCACCCGCCCAAGCACTGACAACGCCCGACGTCGCGCAGTTGTGGTGATCGGACGAGAAACTGTGTGTTCAGCGTGCTGTGACCAGTGAAATGTTTTAGCGCGTCCCGACAAGTCGCGTTCGGGTCCCCTATCAGCTCCCACACAATGTGACGATTTCTTTGTCACCATACTTCCACGGGGAAATCGGCGTTGCCTTTTTGAAACAGTAAAATCGTAGTGGCCCGTGGGGGGATCGAACCCACGACCTTCGCGCTATTAGCACGACGCTCTAACCAACTGAGCTAACGGGCCTCGGTACAGACAGTCTCCCATTGCTTTGCGGGAATTGCTCTGCGTATTGCCATGTAACATTTCTATGGCAGCAATCCAACAGTGGACCAGCGTCTCTTCTCCCTCTATGCCGCTGCTCGTAGTAATTTCGTTGCGTGCCCGTTTCTCTCGACTGTTGTCAGCTGACGTTTACGAACCAGTAGCTATAATGCGAGGAGGACGTGAAACAGCATTTCGCACGGTCAAAACTTGTCGTGATTTGTTCCGAAAAAATTCCATTCCGGTACCGGGAATCGAACCCGGGCCTCCTGGGTGAAAGCCAGGTATCCTAGCCACTAGACCACACCGGACGTGCACATCGTTCTCCGGGTTTACACCCCCTCCACTCGCTTTCCGTGTCGCACTTTCCCTGTTTGCGAGCATCTTCTCGCGCATGGCAAAAGTCTCAGTCCATTTCTTTTGGCCTCGTTGTTACAGGGGTAGGAGGAAAAGCAAAGCTGTAAGTAGTAATATTTATTTACTTATTTCGCAAGTAAAGACCTGCTGCCTGTCATTATATAGCAGGTCATACATTGTGTGACTTTACATGTTATATCATACGAAATTCAGTTTTATTACTAGTACTTTTTTTCTTGAAAATTTTACAAAAGAACTGCAACTAGTAATAACAGGAAGTAAACATTTTCACGCTGAGTCGTTGAAGCCTTGTGGATAACAAACTACTAAGTGTTTCGCTCCTTCGCAACCCCAGAGCCGTCGACTTAGCTGTGAACGACAGTAAATTAAATGCCCCGGGTGAGGATCGAACTCACGACCTTAAGATTATGAGACTTACGCGCTGCCTACTGCGCTACCGAGGCTGGCGAACGCCACACCTTCTGGAATCTTGCTAAGTACCGAATACCAGTGGTACAGAGTCTGCACTCCCTGGCTCATTTTTTCTGTTGCTACACGTGCATTCCCGGCGCGGCAGGCAACTTGCGATGTTAGGCCAACGCCAGTATGTACAATAGCACGCAAGAGTCCAAACGAGCAGTCGTGCGCGCTGCATGATTGCTTCTTTCCACACGGAATCCCGCGGTTCATTCTCATGGCTCACGCAGTTCGAGTGCGAAAGACACGCAGCACCACTATCGGAGAAAAAACAAAACGATGCATCGGCCGGGAATCGAACATGGGCCGCCCGCGTGGCAGGCGAGCATTCTACCACTGAACCACCGATGCTCAGCTAGTTCACAGCTTCCTGGTGCTTTCCGCGGCAGACGTCTGAGGGAAAGTGGGACTGCCGTCCAGCGCCGTCGCATCCTCTCGAGAGAATGCTACAGACGCTGAATCCTGCACTGCACTGCTTAAAAATGATCGTCTAAGTACTCTTGCGGCGCACGCACGCGACGACTCTTGCCAAAGGCCGCGAAACGTGCCTAGAGACGCTGCCTGGATGAGCTCGCCTACCCCGTAACGCGCCTACAGCTACGACCACCTTCAGGCGCCGCCGACAGGCGGGAAGCAGACACAGCGCGGCTCGCGAGGCGCGCGACGGAACTGTGCGGTGGTGGTGTAATGGTCAGCATAGTTGCTTTCCAAGCAGTTGATCCGGGTTCGATTCCCGGCCACCGCTGCAGGCTTTTACTTTTGCGTATGAGTACTTTTGCCACGCGTCCTTAAATTAATGTTTCTTTGCCCATCTTACTCGCTGCACGCCACCCTCTAGCGTGTGCGTCGATTCCCCTTGAGTCTCGACTTGTCTCGACTTTGCTCAGCTGACGCGAGAGCTGACGCTCTCCAATCGGCCTATATCAAAAGGACAAGCACGCGAAACGACTGAGAGAGGTATGGCGAGGCGGGCACAACATTACTTATGCCTCGAGTAAATACCTGCTGCCTGTTATCATGTATTGTCTGATTTTACATGTTCTGTCAGACAAATTCAGTTTTATTACTAGTAGATTTCTTTTTTTTTTCTTTGTTGAAAATTTTACAACACGCTCCTTCATTTCACTGTGGCCGCACGGCGCGACTTGGCATACCGAGAGGCAAAACGTGGCGCCAGTGCCCTTGACCGAATAGCGCTGCAGCTCCGAAACCGAAGAGGAAAGAGAAATACGAATTGAAACTGTCGACAGTGCCCTATGTTCGCAGGCGGTCACCCGCCCAAGCACTGACAACGCCCGACGTCGCGCAGTTGTGGTGATCGGACGAGAAACTGTGTGTTCAGCGTGCTGTGACCAGTGAAATGTTTTAGCGCGTCCCGACAAGTCGCGTTCGGGTCCCCTATCAGCTCCCACACAATGTGACGATTTCTTTGTCACCATACTTCCACGGGGAAATCGGCGTTGCCTTTTGAAACAGTAAAATCGTAGTGGCCCGTGGGGGGATCGAACCCACGACCTTCGCGCTATTAGCACGACGCTCTAACCAACTGAGCTAACGGGCCTCGGTACAGACAGTCTCCCATTGCTTTGCGGGAATTGCTCTGCGTATTGCCATGTAACATTTCTATGGCAGCAATCCAACAGTGGACCAGCGTCTCTTCTCCCTCTATGCCGCTGCTCGTAGTAATTTCGTTGCGTGCCCGTTTCTCTCGACTGTTGTCAGCTGACGTTTACGAACCAGTAGCTATAATGCGAGGAGGACGTGAAACAGCATTTCGCACGGTCAAAACTTGTCGTGATTTGTTCCGAAAAAATTCCATTCCGGTACCGGGAATCGAACCCGGGCCTCCTGGGTGAAAGCCAGGTATCCTAGCCACTAGACCACACCGGACGTGCACATCGTTCTCCGGGTTTACACCCCCTCCACTCGCTTTCCGTGTCGCACTTTCCCTGTTTGCGAGCATCTTCTCGCGCATGGCAAAAGTCTCAGTCCATTTCTTTTGGCCTCGTTGTTACAGGGGTAGGAGG
>NW_026046564.1:0-5000 GCF_023864275.1 Schistocerca cancellata
ACTACTGGCAGGATCAACCAGGGAGCTGCGTCAACTAGAGCTGAGCAGCCGGCCGCCCGGGAGTGTGTCCCAGGGGCCCGCGCGAACACGCAAGCGTCCGCTCAATTATTCTGCAAACAGGAGGAGGCTGAGCTCCCCTGCACAATACACCTCGAAACCCTCTCAGGTCCGGCGGCGCGCAGCGCCGTCCTAAGTACTTGGTCGGGTTCGAGAGAGGCGCAATCGCCCGGAGTTAGGCGAGTAGACGCTTTAGGTGCGACCACCCGTGCTCCCAACTGAGCTTGCCGCTGCCGACAGAGGCCCGGGAGCGTGCTGTCGTGGCATTGCCGGCGGGAGACAACACGCGCCACCTACGGTGACCGGCAGCTCCAACGCCAGCGCCACAGAAGGGCAAAGGCCCCACGTGGGTGCCGAAGCGAACTCTCCCAGCACAGCGCACGTGCCAACACGTCTGCACAACTGCGATACAAACCACCAGCGAGAACCGCTGGGGCGACCGAGCAGCAGACGGCGTCGCGGCGCCGAGTGCCGGGCGGCGGCGCATCCTCAACGCACACAGTCCTCAGTCGGACCAGCACACTGCAGATGTCCACCGCGCTTCGCACCGGGCCCGCGAGGACCCACTTTGGCCGCCCGGCGCCGCGCGCAGGGTGCCCCGGCGCGCAGCTGCGCCGCCTGCCGCGTCCGTCGGCCGGCGCGCCTGCCACTGGGCGCCCCCACCAGCCGGCTGTAGCGCGTGCGCCCACGCACCGCGCGGCCAGCACGCCGGGCGGCCCCCCCTCACCGGCCGGGGACGGTCCCACCCAGCCACCGCCGCGTATCGCTTCACACACAGATTTGCCCTTACTGATTTACCTCCAGCAACAACAACCGCACCACAATGGGTTTACCAGTTGTTCATTTGCGTAACGTCACCAGCAAACGTAGACGTCCATCCCAGTTTGCAAATGCAACGATTATTGCATACCTGTCTGTTAGGTGTCACGACACACTACGTCTGCCCACATACACGCAACAAAATGTGCACGACTAGAGAACACGTGGGAGGTGGCCCCCTACGTATGCGATGTCCATTACGAGACCGACTGTCAACCAGCATCTGTACCATGTCGCAGATGTGGAACGCGGTGCACCATGCTATCACACTGTGTGAGAAGAGACGACTACGTTTGAATACACGCGCCACTACATCAACAGACGGCTCATGCTGATCGCCATCCAGGGCGTCCGTTAATCCCACACGTCTCTATGGCGTACCACACTGCAATGTAGCTGTTATGGGGAGACGGCACGTGGCTGAGTGCACAACATTTGGACCGTATGGTTCGCTGTTGTTGGGCGCAGTCGTTGTACGGTCACACATGTGCCACAGCGTATCATGCAGTACATACGGACCTATGTGCAGTACAATGTGAGGGTTAAGCTTACGACATCAGCGGACAGTGGACACAGGCCGTTACCACGACGTAGACTGAGCGCTTCGACATGCGAATGCCAGTGAACAGCTGCGAAGGGCATTGAACACGCAAGCACCTGAACGACCAGCGTGCGAAGGCAGGGGGGAGGGTGGGGGCGATGTACATCCTGCAGTCGTCCACATTACAGTGTACAGCGGGAGCATGTAAAAAGTAAGCAACACTTGCGAAGTGTTGAACATGAAACGATACACAAGAGGGTGGGCGGTGCGAGTAGCGAACTATATTCAGAGGGTTGTGGTTAGACAACACTGGATTAATGTAACGTGTCATATGCCAATTACAGAGCAGGTTAAGGCACAACTTGGGTTAGGTTAAGGCACAACGTGGGTTAGGTTAAGGCACAACTTGGGTTAGGTTAAGGCACAACGTGGGTTAGGTTAAGGCACAACGTGGGTTAGGTTAAGGCACAACGTGGGTTAGGTTAAGGCACAACGTGGGTTAGGTTAAGGCACAACGTGGGTTAGGTTAAGGCACAACGTGGGTTAGGTTAAGGCACAACGTGGGTTAGGTTAAGGCACAACGTGGGTTAGGTTAAGGCACAACGTGGGTTAGGTTAAGGCACAACGTGGGTTAGGTTAAGGCACAACGTGGGTTAGGTTAAGGCACAACGTGGGTTAGGTTAAGGCACAACGTGGGTTAGGTTAAGGCACAACGTGGGTTAGGTTAAGGCACAACGTGGGTTAGGTTAAGGCACAACTTGGGTTAGGTTAAGGCACAACTTGGGTTAGGTTAAGGCACAACTTGGGTTAGGTTAAGGCACAACTTGGGTTAGGTTAAGGCACAACTTGGGTTAGGTTAAGGCACAACTTGGGTTAGGTTAAGGCACAACTTGGGTTAGGTTAAGGCACAACTTGGGTTAGGTTAAGGCACAACTTGGGTTAGGTTAAGGCACAACGTGGGTTAGGTTAAGGCACAACGTGGGTTAGGTTAAGGCACAACGTGGGTTAGGTTAAGGCACAACGTGGGTTAGGTTAAGGCACAACGTGGGTTAGGTTAAGGCACAACGTGGGTTAGGTTAAGGCACAACGTGGGTTAGGTTAAGGCACAACGTGGGTTAGGTTAAGGCACAACGTGGGTTAGGTTAAGGCACAACGTGGGTTAGGTTAAGGCACAACGTGGGTTAGGTTAAGGCACAACGTGGGTTAGGTTAAGGCACAACGTGGGTTAGGTTAAGGCACAACGTGGGTTAGGTTAAGGCACAACGTGGGTTAGGTTAAGGCACAACGTGGGTTAGGTTAAGGCACAACGTGGGTTAGGTTAAGGCACAACGTGGGTTAGGTTAAGGCACAACTTGGGTTAGGTTAAGGCACAACGTGGGTTAGGTTAAGGCACAACTTGGGTTAGGTTAAGGCACAACTTGGGTTAGGTTAAGGCACAACTTGGGTTAGGTTAAGGCACAACTTGGGTTAGGTTAAGGCACAACTTGGGTTAGGTTAAGGCACAACTTGGGTTAGGTTAAGGCACAACTTGGGTTAGGTTAAGGCACAACTTGGGTTAGGTTAAGGCACAACTTGGGTTAGGTTAAGGCACAACGTGGGTTAGGTTAAGGCACAACGTGGGTTAGGTTAAGGCACAACGTGGGTTAGGTTAAGGCACAACGTGGGTTAGGTTAAGGCACAACGTGGGTTAGGTTAAGGCACAACGTGGGTTAGGTTAAGGCACAACGTGGGTTAGGTTAAGGCACAACGTGGGTTAGGTTAAGGCACAACGTGGGTTAGGTTAAGGCACAACGTGGGTTAGGTTAAGGCACAACGTGGGTTAGGTTAAGGCACAACGTGGGTTAGGTTAAGGCACAACGTGGGTTAGGTTAAGGCACAACGTGGGTTAGGTTAAGGCACAACGTGGGTTAGGTTAAGGTAGAAATTGCGTTACATTGCGGTACAAATTGCGTTACATTGCGGTACAAATTGCGTTACATTGCGGTACAAATTGCGTTACATTGCGGTACAAATTGCGTTACATTGCGGTACAAATTGCGTTACATTGCGGTACAAATTGCGTTACATTGCGGTACAAATTGCGTTACATTGCGGTACAAATTGCGTTACATTGCGGTACAAATTGCGTTACATTGCGGTACAAATTGCGTTACATTGCGGTACAGATTGCGTTACATTGCGGTACACATTGCGTTACACATTGCGGTACACATTGCGTTACACATTGCGGTACACATTGCGTTACACATTGCGGTACACATTGCGGTACACATTGCGTTACACATTGCGTTACACATTGCGGTACACATTGCGGTACATTGCGGTACACATTGCGGTACATTGCGGTACACATTGCGTTACATTGCGGTACACATTGCGTTACATTGCGGTACACATTGCGTTACATTGCGGTACAAATTGCGTTACGAATTTGGTTAAGTTAAGGTGCAAAATGGGTTAGGTTAAGGTGCGAAATGGGTTGGATTACAGTACACAACGTGGTAAGAGAGTGTGTTGGGGGGGGGGGGGCCGAGGTTCGTTGGTAGTGATCATTGTAAGTGAATGTCTGAGGCAGCTTCAGTATGTCACAGCAGTTATGTCTCGTCAGGATGCGCTTTTCGCTCGTGACTGGAGGCGCGCCGCGTCTGTGGTTGCGGCAAGGGAGCGGCAGACCTGTGTGATTCATTCCTGCCATTGTTTCTGTGCCGTAACAGGAGGCAGTGTGGTGGTGTTGGGTGCACCCCTGTGTAGACATGTGTGGGTGTTGGTGGCTTATCTGAGCAATTGTGGATGTCGGACGGGTGGGATATTCTATTTTAGAATTGGACCCCCTGGTGTGGTTATCATAGTGTGGATGGTGTACTGTGGCGGAGAGGATGCACCGGACGTTGGTCCATGCTGGTGCTTACATATTGTATCTGTGTCTGTTACAGGCAGAGAGTAATGTGTGATAGAGTGTCTCGCTGATGTGTGGTTCATATTGTGTGCACAGACTTACAGCATGTATAGGGACAGCGGGAATTTGGCATATTGGATATAACTCTTCGTGAAACGCAAGATATAGGGGTGGATTGCAACGTACGAGTGCGGGAAGAGTCCGCCGTTCATCCGCTGGAGTTGCGATTTCGGCGGTTGGGGTGGGGCACGTGCGGGTGCGGGTGGAGTGATTGTCGGTTGACTACTTCGTGCGACGCAGGCACTGGCGTTCGGGTTCCTGTGGTGGACAGATTATGCAGGCTTTGTGGGTGGCGTCGGAAAATGGGTACTGTGGGACCTAGCGATGTCGTAGTCGGGGTGGCGTCTCATAGATGGCGGTATCGTCGGTGCAGCAGGTCATGTTTCGGGAGACTTGCAGATGGCGGTATTTAGTTTTCGTGTTGCGCGCGACATGGTGGACGTAGTGTCGTCCGATTCGCGTAGATGGGGCTATTGCATGTGGTTTCGTCACATTGTCATAGATGGCGATGCTGTGGTTTGGCAGTATGGTTGGTGTAGTTCCGTTGGATTCCTGTAGATGGAGGTGTCGTTTCTGGGCCAGACGGCAATGTAGTTTGGTCACATTCTCATAGATGGCTGTGTTGTG
>NW_026046564.1:12500-17500 GCF_023864275.1 Schistocerca cancellata
TTTGCATGTATTAGCTCTAGAATTACCACAGTTATCCAAGTAACGTGGGTACGATCTAAGGAACCATAACTGATTTAATGAGCCATTCGCGGTTTCACCTTAATGCGGCTTGTACTGAGACATGCATGGCTTAATCTTTGAGACAAGCATATGACTACTGGCAGGATCAACCAGGGAGCTGCGTCAACTAGAGCTGAGCAGCCGGCCGCCCGGGAGTGTGTCCCAGGGGCCCGCGCGAACACGCAAGCGTCCGCTCAATTATTCTGCAAACAGGAGGAGGCTGAGCTCCCCTGCACAATACACCTCGAAACCCTCTCAGGTCCCGGCGGCGCGCAGCGCCGTCCTAAGTACTTGGTCGGGTTCGAGAGAGGCGCAATCGCCCGGAGTTAGGCGAGTAGACGCTTTAGGTGCGACCACCCGTGCTCCCAACTGAGCTTGCCGCTGCCGACAGAGGCCCGGGAGCGTGCTGTCGTGGCATTGCCGGCGGGAGACAACACGCGCCACCTACGGTGACCGGCAGCTCCAACGCCAGCGCCACAGAAGGGCAAAGGCCCCACGTGGGTGCCGAAGCGAACTCTCCCAGCACAGCGCACGTGCCAACACGTCTGCACAACTGCGATACAAACCACCAGCGAGAACCGCTGGGGCGACCGAGCAGCAGACGGCGTCGCGGCGCCGAGTGCCGGGCGGCGGCGCATCCTCAACGCACACAGTCCTCAGTCGGACCAGCACACTGCAGATGTCCACCGCGCTTCGCACCGGGCCCGCGAGGACCCACTTTGGCCGCCCGGCGCCGCGCGCAGGGTGCCCCGGCGCGCAGCTGCGCCGCCTGCCGCGTCCGTCGGCCGGCGCGCCTGCCACTGGGCGCCCCCACCAGCCGGCTGTAGCGCGTGCGCCCACGCACCGCGCGGCCAGCACGCCGGGCGGCCCCCCCTCACCGGCCGGGGACGGTCCCACCCAGCCACCGCCGCGTATCGCTTCACACACAGATTTGCCCTTACTGATTTACCTCCAGCAACAACAACCGCACCACAATGGGTTTACCAGTTGTTCATTTGCGTAACGTCACCAGCAAACGTAGACGTCCATCCCAGTTTGCAAATGCAACGATTATTGCATACCTGTCTGTTAGGTGTCACGACACACTACGTCTGCCCACATACACGCAACAAAATGTGCACGACTAGAGAACACGTGGGAGGTGGCCCCCTACGTATGCGATGTCCATTACGAGACCGACTGTCAACCAGCATCTGTACCATGTCGCAGATGTGGAACGCGGTGCACCATGCTATCACACTGTGTGAGAAGAGACGACTACGTTTGAATACACGCGCCACTACATCAACAGACGGCTCATGCTGATCGCCATCCAGGGCGTCCGTTAATCCCACACGTCTCTATGGCGTACCACACTGCAATGTAGCTGTTATGGGGAGACGGCACGTGGCTGAGTGCACAACATTTGGACCGTATGGTTCGCTGTTGTTGGGCGCAGTCGTTGTACGGTCACACATGTGCCACAGCGTATCATGCAGTACATACGGACCTATGTGCAGTACAATGTGAGGGTTAAGCTTACGACATCAGCGGACAGTGGACACAGGCCGTACCACGACGTAGACTGAGCGCTTCGACATGCGAATGCCAGTGAACAGCTGCGAAGGGCATTGAACACGCAAGCACCTGAACGACCAGCGTGCGAAGGCAGGGGGGAGGGTGGGGGCGATGTACATCCTGCAGTCGTCCACATTACAGTGTACAGCGGGAGCATGTAAAAAGTAAGCAACACTTGCGAAGTGTTGAACATGAAACGATACACAAGAGGGTGGGCGGTGCGAGTAGCGAACTATATTCAGAGGGTTGTGGTTAGACAACACTGGATTAATGTAACGTGTCATATGCCAATTACAGAGCAGGTTAAGGCACAACTTGGGTTAGGTTAAGGCACAACGTGGGTTAGGTTAAGGCACAACTTGGGTTAGGTTAAGGCACAACGTGGGTTAGGTTAAGGCACAACGTGGGTTAGGTTAAGGCACAACGTGGGTTAGGTTAAGGCACAACGTGGGTTAGGTTAAGGCACAACGTGGGTTAGGTTAAGGCACAACGTGGGTTAGGTTAAGGCACAACGTGGGTTAGGTTAAGGCACGACGTGGGTTAGGTTAAGGCACGACGTGGGTTAGGTTAAGGCACAACGTGGGTTAGGTTAAGGCACAACGTGGGTTAGGTTAAGGCACAACGTGGGTTAGGTTAAGGCACAACGTGGGTTAGGTTAAGGCACAACGTGGGTTAGGTTAAGGCACAACGTGGGTTAGGTTAAGGCACAACTTGGGTTAGGTTAAGGCACAACTTGGGTTAGGTTAAGGCACAACTTGGGTTAGGTTAAGGCACAACTTGGGTTAGGTTAAGGCACAACTTGGGTTAGGTTAAGGCACAACTTGGGTTAGGTTAAGGCACAACTTGGGTTAGGTTAAGGCACAACTTGGGTTAGGTTAAGGCACAACGTGGGTTAGGTTAAGGCACAACGTGGGTTAGGTTAAGGCACAACGTGGGTTAGGTTAAGGCACAACGTGGGTTAGGTTAAGGCACAACGTGGGTTAGGTTAAGGCACAACGTGGGTTAGGTTAAGGCACAACGTGGGTTAGGTTAAGGCACAACGTGGGTTAGGTTAAGGCACAACGTGGGTTAGGTTAAGGCACAACGTGGGTTAGGTTAAGGCACAACGTGGGTTAGGTTAAGGCACAACGTGGGTTAGGTTAAGGCACAACGTGGGTTAGGTTAAGGCACAACGTGGGTTAGGTTAAGGCACAACGTGGGTTAGGTTAAGGCACAACGTGGGTTAGGTTAAGGCACAACGTGGGTTAGGTTAAGGCACAACGTGGGTTAGGTTAAGGCACAACTTGGGTTAGGTTAAGGCACAACGTGGGTTAGGTTAAGGCACAACTTGGGTTAGGTTAAGGCACAACTTGGGTTAGGTTAAGGCACAACTTGGGTTAGGTTAAGGCACAACTTGGGTTAGGTTAAGGCACAACTTGGGTTAGGTTAAGGCACAACTTGGGTTAGGTTAAGGCACAACTTGGGTTAGGTTAAGGCACAACTTGGGTTAGGTTAAGGCACAACGTGGGTTAGGTTAAGGCACAACGTGGGTTAGGTTAAGGCACAACGTGGGTTAGGTTAAGGCACAACGTGGGTTAGGTTAAGGCACAACGTGGGTTAGGTTAAGGCACAACGTGGGTTAGGTTAAGGCACAACGTGGGTTAGGTTAAGGCACAACGTGGGTTAGGTTAAGGCACAACGTGGGTTAGGTTAAGGCACAACGTGGGTTAGGTTAAGGCACAACGTGGGTTAGGTTAAGGCACAACGTGGGTTAGGTTAAGGCACAACGTGGGTTAGGTTAAGGCACAACGTGGGTTAGGTTAAGGCACAACGTGGGTTAGGTTAAGGTAGAAATTGCGTTACATTGCGGTACAAATTGCGTTACATTGCGGTACAAATTGCGTTACATTGCGGTACAAATTGCGTTACATTGCGGTACAAATTGCGTTACATTGCGGTACAAATTGCGTTACATTGCGGTACAAATTGCGTTACATTGCGGTACAAATTGCGTTACATTGCGGTACAAATTGCGTTACATTGCGGTACAAATTGCGTTACATTGCGGTACAAATTGCGTTACATTGCGGTACAGATTGCGTTACATTGCGGTACACATTGCGTTACACATTGCGGTACACATTGCGTTACACATTGCGGTACACATTGCGTTACACATTGCGGTACACATTGCGGTACACATTGCGTTACACATTGCGTTACACATTGCGGTACACATTGCGGTACATTGCGGTACACATTGCGGTACATTGCGGTACACATTGCGTTACATTGCGGTACACATTGCGTTACATTGCGGTACACATTGCGTTACATTGCGGTACAAATTGCGTTACGAATTTGGTTAAGTTAAGGTGCAAAATGGGTTAGGTTAAGGTGCGAAATGGGTTGGATTACAGTACACAACGTGGTAAGAGAGTGTGTTGGGGGGGGGGGGGGCCGAGGTTCGTTGGTAGTGATCATTGTAAGTGAATGTCTGAGGCAGCTTCAGTATGTCACAGCAGTTATGTCTCGTCAGGATGCGCTTTTCGCTCGTGACTGGAGGCGCGCCGCGTCTGTGGTTGCGGCAAGGGAGCGGCAGACCTGTGTGATTCATTCCTGCCATTGTTTCTGTGCCGTAACAGGAGGCAGTGTGGTGGTGTTGGGTGCACCCCTGTGTAGGACATGTGTGGGTGTTGGTGGCTTATCTGAGCAATTGTGGATGTCGGACGGGTGGGATATTCTATTTTAGAATTGGACCCCCTGGTGTGGTTATCATAGTGTGGATGGTGTACTGTGGCGGAGAGGATGCACCGGACGTTGGTCCATGCTGGTGCTTACATATTGTATCTGTGTCTGTTACAGGCAGAGAGTAATGTGTGATAGAGTGTCTCGCTGATGTGTGGTTCATATTGTGTGCACAGACTTACAGCATGTATAGGGACAGCGGGAATTTGGCATATTGGATATAACTCTTCGTGAAACGCAAGATATAGGGGTGGATTGCAACGTACGAGTGCGGGAAGAGTCCGCCGTTCATCCGCTGGAGTTGCGATTTCGGCGGTTGGGGTGGGGCACGTGCGGGTGCGGGTGGAGTGATTGTCGGTTGACTACTTCGTGCGACGCAGGCACTGGCGTTCGGGTTCCTGTGGTGGACAGATTATGCAGGCTTTGTGGGTGGCGTCGGAAAATGGGTACTGTGGGACCTAGCGATGTCGTAGTCGGGGTGGCGTCTCATAGATGGCGGTATCGTCGGTGCAGCAGGTCATGTTTCGGGAGACTTGCAGATGGCGGTATTTAGTTTTCGTGTTGCGCGCGACATGGTGGACGTAGTGTCGTCCGATTCGCGTAGATGGGGCTATTGCATGTGGTTTCGTCACATTGTCATAGATGGCGATGCTGTG
>NW_026046564.1:25000-28429 GCF_023864275.1 Schistocerca cancellata
GTGCGATCAGCCCAAAGTTATTCAGAGTCACCAAGGCAAACGGACCGGACGAGCCGACCGATTGGTTTTGATCTAATAAAAGCGTCCCTTCCATCTCTGGTCGGGACTCTGTTTGCATGTATTAGCTCTAGAATTACCACAGTTATCCAAGTAACGTGGGTACGATCTAAGGAACCATAACTGATTTAATGAGCCATTCGCGGTTTCACCTTAATGCGGCTTGTACTGAGACATGCATGGCTTAATCTTTGAGACAAGCATATGACTACTGGCAGGATCAACCAGGGAGCTGCGTCAACTAGAGCTGAGCAGCCGGCCGCCCGGGAGTGTGTCCCAGGGGCCCGCGCGAACACGCAAGCGTCCGCTCAATTATTCTGCAAACAGGAGGAGGCTGAGCTCCCCTGCACAATACACCTCGAAACCCTCTCAGGTCCCGGCGGCGCGCAGCGCCGTCCTAAGTACTTGGTCGGGTTCGAGAGAGGCGCAATCGCCCGGAGTTAGGCGAGTAGACGCTTTAGGTGCGACCACCCGTGCTCCCAACTGAGCTTGCCGCTGCCGACAGAGGCCCGGGAGCGTGCTGTCGTGGCATTGCCGGCGGGAGACAACACGCGCCACCTACGGTGACCGGCAGCTCCAACGCCAGCGCCACAGAAGGGCAAAGGCCCCACGTGGGTGCCGAAGCGAACTCTCCCAGCACAGCGCACGTGCCAACACGTCTGCACAACTGCGATACAACCACCAGCGAGAACCGCTGGGGGCGACCGAGCAGCAGACGGCGTCGCGGGCGCCGAGTGCCGGGCGGCGGCGCATCCTCAACGCACACAGTCCTCAGTCGGACCAGCACACTGCAGATGTCCACCGCGCTTCGCACCGGGCCCGCGAGGACCCACTTTGGCCGCCCGGCGCCGCGCGCAGGGTGCCCCGGCGCGCAGCTGCGCCGCCTGCCGCGTCCGTCGGCCGGCGCGCCTGCCACTGGGCGCCCCCACCAGCCGGCTGTAGCGCGTGCGCCCACGCACCGCGCGGCCAGCACGCCGGGCGGCCCCCCCTCACCGGCCGGGGACGGTCCCACCCAGCCACCGCCGCGTATCGCTTCACACACAGATTTGCCCTTACTGATTTACCTCCAGCAACAACAACCGCACCACAATGGGTTTACCAGTTGTTCATTTGCGTAACGTCACCAGCAAACGTAGACGTCCATCCCAGTTTGCAAATGCAACGATTATTGCATACCTGTCTGTTAGGTGTCACGACACACTACGTCTGCCCACATACACGCAACAAAATGTGCACGACTAGAGAACACGTGGGAGGTGGCCCCCTACGTATGCGATGTCCATTACGAGACCGACTGTCAACCAGCATCTGTACCATGTCGCAGATGTGGAACGCGGTGCACCATGCTATCACACTGTGTGAGAAGAGACGACTACGTTTGAATACACGCGCCACTACATCAACAGACGGCTCATGCTGATCGCCATCCAGGGCGTCCGTTAATCCCACACGTCTCTATGGCGTACCACACTGCAATGTAGCTGTTATGGGGAGACGGCACGTGGCTGAGTGCACAACATTTGGACCGTATGGTTCGCTGTTGTTGGGCGCAGTCGTTGTACGGTCACACATGTGCCACAGCGTATCATGCAGTACATACGGACCTATGTGCAGTACAATGTGAGGGTTAAGCTTACGACATCAGCGGACAGTGGACACAGGCCGTACCACGACGTAGACTGAGCGCTTCGACATGCGAATGCCAGTGAACAGCTGCGAAGGGCATTGAACACGCAAGCACCTGAACGACCAGCGTGCGAAGGCAGGGGGGAGGGTGGGGGCGATGTACATCCTGCAGTCGTCCACATTACAGTGTACAGCGGGAGCATGTAAAAAGTAAGCAACACTTGCGAAGTGTTGAACATGAAACGATACACAAGAGGGTGGGCGGTGCGAGTAGCGAACTATATTCAGAGGGTTGTGGTTAGACAACACTGGATTAATGTAACGTGTCATATGCCAATTACAGAGCAGGTTAAGGCACAACTTGGGTTAGGTTAAGGCACAACGTGGGTTAGGTTAAGGCACAACTTGGGTTAGGTTAAGGCACAACGTGGGTTAGGTTAAGGCACAACGTGGGTTAGGTTAAGGCACAACGTGGGTTAGGTTAAGGCACAACGTGGGTTAGGTTAAGGCACAACGTGGGTTAGGTTAAGGCACAACGTGGGTTAGGTTAAGGCACAACGTGGGTTAGGTTAAGGCACAACGTGGGTTAGGTTAAGGCACAACGTGGGTTAGGTTAAGGCACAACGTGGGTTAGGTTAAGGCACAACGTGGGTTAGGTTAAGGCACAACGTGGGTTAGGTTAAGGCACAACGTGGGTTAGGTTAAGGCACAACGTGGGTTAGGTTAAGGCACAACGTGGGTTAGGTTAAGGCACAACTTGGGTTAGGTTAAGGCACAACTTGGGTTAGGTTAAGGCACAACTTGGGTTAGGTTAAGGCACAACTTGGGTTAGGTTAAGGCACAACTTGGGTTAGGTTAAGGCACAACTTGGGTTAGGTTAAGGCACAACTTGGGTTAGGTTAAGGCACAACTTGGGTTAGGTAAGGCACAACGTGGGTTAGGTTAAGGCACAACGTGGGTTAGGTTAAGGCACAACGTGGGTTAGGTTAAGGCACAACGTGGGTTAGGTTAAGGCACAACGTGGGTTAGGTTAAGGCACAACGTGGGTTAGGTTAAGGCACAACGTGGGTTAGGTTAAGGCACAACGTGGGTTAGGTTAAGGCACAACGTGGGTTAGGTTAAGGCACAACGTGGGTTAGGTTAAGGCACAACGTGGGTTAGGTTAAGGCACAACGTGGGTTAGGTTAAGGCACAACGTGGGTTAGGTTAAGGCACAACGTGGGTTAGGTTAAGGCACAACGGTGGGTTAGGTTAAGGCACAACGTGGGTTAGGTTAAGGCACAACGTGGGTTAGGTTAAGGCACAACTTGGGTTAGGTTAAGGCACAACGTGGGTTAGGTTAAGGCACAACTTGGGTTAGGTTAAGGCACAACTTGGGTTAGGTTAAGGCACAACTTGGGTTAGGTTAAGGCACAACTTGGGTTAGGTTAAGGCACAACTTGGGTTAGGTTAAGGCACAACTTGGGTTAGGTTAAGGCACAACTTGGGTTAGGTTAAGGCACAACTTGGGTTAGGTTAAGGCACAACTTGGGTTAGGTTAAGGCACAACGTGGGTTAGGTTAAGGCACAACGTGGGTTAGGTTAAGGCACAACGTGGGTTAGGTTAAGCACAACGTGGGTTAGGTTAAGGCACAACGTGGGTTAGGTTAAGGCACAACGTGGGTTAGGTTAAGGCACAACGTGGGTTAGGTTAAGGCACAACGTGGGTTAGGTTTAAGGCACAACGTGGGTTAGGTTAAGGCACAA
>NW_026046565.1:10000-12500 GCF_023864275.1 Schistocerca cancellata
CGGCCAGCACGCCGGGCGGCCCCCCCTCACCGGCCGGGGACGGTCCCACCCAGCCACCGCCGCGTATCGCTTCACACACAGATTTGCCCTTACTGATTTACCTCCAGCAACAACAACCGCACCACAATGGGTTTACCAGTTGTTCATTTGCGTTGCGTCACGTCACCAGCAAACGTAGACGTCCATCCCAGTTTGCAAATGCAACGATTATTGCATACCTGTCTGTTAGGTGTCACGACACACTACGTCTGCCCACATACACGCAACAAAATGTGCACGACTAGAGAACACGTGGGAGGTGGCCCCCTACGTATGCGATGTCCATTACGAGACCGACTGTCAACCAGCATCTGTACCATGTCGCAGATGTGGAACGCGGTGCACCATGCTATCACACTGTGTGAGAAGAGACGACTACGTTTGAATACACGCGCCACTACATCAACAGACGGCTCATGCTGATCGCCATCCAGGGCGTCCGTTACTCCCACACGTCTCTATGGCGTACCACACTGCAATGTAGCTGTTATGGGGAGACGGCACGTGGCTGAGTGCACAACATTTGGACCGTATGGTTCGCTGTTGTTGGGCGCAGTCGTACGGTCACACATGTGCCACAGCGTATCATTCAGTACATACGGACCTATGTGCAGTACAATGTGAGGATTAAGCTTACGATATCAGCGGACAGTGGACACAGGCCGTACCACGACGTAGACTGAGCGCTTCGACATGCGAATGCCAGTGAACAGCTGCGAAGGGCATTGAACACGCAAGCACCTGAACGACCAGCGTGCGAAGGCAGGGTGGAGGGGGGGGGGCGATGTACATCCTGCAGTTGTCCACATTACAGTGTACAGCGGGAGCATGTAAAAAGTAAGCAACACTTGCGAAGTGTTCAACATGAAACGACACACAAGAGGGTGGGCGGTGCGAGTAGCGAACTATATTCAGAGGGTTGTGGTTAGACAACACTAGATTAATGTAACGTGTCATATGCCAATTACAGAGCAGGTTAAGGCACAACGTGGGTTAGGTTAAGGCACAACGTGGGTTAGGTTAAGGCACAACGTGGGTTAGGTTAAGGCACAACGTGGGTTAGGTTAAGGCACAACGTGGGTTAGGTTAAGGCACAACGTGGGTTAGGTTAAGGCACAACGTGGGTTAGGTTAAGGCACAACGTGGGTTAGGTTAAGGCACAACGTGGGTTAGGTTAAGGCACAACGTGGGTTAGGTTAAGGCACAACGTGGGTTAGGTTAAGGCACAACGTGGGTTAGGTTAAGGCACAACGTGGGTTAGGTTAAGGCACAACGTGGGTTAGGTTAAGGCACAACGTGGGTTAGGTTAAGGCACAACGTGGGTTACGTTAAGGCACAACGTGGGTTACGTTAAGGCACAACGTGGGTTACGTTAAGGCACAACGTGGGTTACGTTAAGGCACAACGTGGGTTACGTTAAGGCACAACGTGGGTTACGTTAAGGCACAACGTGGGTTACGTTAAGGCACAACGTGGGTTACGTTAAGGCACAACGTGGGTTAGGTTAAGGCACAACGTGGGTTAGGTTAAGGCACAACGTGGGTTAGGTTAAGGCACAACGTGGGTTAGGTTAAGGCACAACGTGGGTTACGTTAAGGCACAACGTGGGTTACGTTAAGGCACAACGTGGGTTACGTTAAGGCACAACGTGGGTTACGTTAAGGCACAACGTGGGTTACGTTAAGGCACAACGTGGGTTACGTTAAGGCACAACGTGGGTTACGTTAAGGCACAACGTGTGTTAGGTTAAGGCACAACGTGGGTTAGGTTAAGGCACAACGTGGGTTAGGTTAAGGCACAACGTGGGTTACGTTAAGGCACAACGTGGGTTACGTTAAGGCACAACGTGGGTTACGTTAAGGCACAACGTGGGTTACGTTAAGGCACAACGTGGGTTACGTTAAGGCACAACGTGGGTTACGTTAAGGCACAACGTGGGTTACGTTAAGGCACAACGTGGGTTACGTTAAGGCACAACGTGTGTTAGGTTAAGGCACAACGTGGGTTAGGTTAAGGCACAACGTGGGTTAGGTTAAGGCACAACGTGGGTTAGGTTAAGACACAAATTGCGTTACAAATTGCGTTACATTGCGGTACAAATTGCGTTACATTGCGGTACAAATTGCGTTACATTGCGGTACAAATTGCGTTACAAATTTGGTTAGGTTAAGGTGCAAAATGGGTTGGATTACAGTACACAACATGGTAAGAGATAGTGTGTTTGGGGGGGGGGGGGGGGGGCAGGTTCGTTGGTAGTGATCATTGTAAGTGAATGTCTGAGGCAGCGTCAGTATGTCACAGCAGTTCTGTCTCGTCAGGATGCGCTTTTCGCTCGTGACTGGAGGCGCGCCGCGTCTGTGGTTGCGGCAAGGGAGTGGCAGACCTGTGTGATTCATTCCTGCCATTGTTTCTGTGCCGTAACAGGAGGCAGTGTGGTGGTGTTGGGTGCACCCCTGTGTAG
>NW_026046565.1:20000-25000 GCF_023864275.1 Schistocerca cancellata
AATTTCACCTCTAACGTCGCAATACGAATGCCCCCGCCTGTCCCTATTAATCATTACCTCGGGTTCCGAAAACCAACAAAATAGAACCGAGGTCCTATTCCATTATTCCATGCACACAGTATTCAGGCGGGCTTGCCTGCTTTAAGCACTCTAATTTGTTCAAAGTAAACGTGCCGGCCCACCCAGACACTCAATAAAGAGCACCTTGGTAGGATTTCAACGGGGTCCGCCTCGGGACGCACGAACACGCACGAGGCGGTCGCACGCCTTCGGCTCGCCCCACCGGCAGGACGTCCCACGATACATGCCAGTTAAACACCGACGGGCGGTGAACCAACAGCGTGGGACACAAATCCAACTACGAGCTTTTTAACCGCAACAACTTTAATATACGCTATTGGAGCTGGAATTACCGCGGCTGCTGGCACCAGACTTGCCCTCCAATAGATACTCGTTAAAGGATTTAAAGTGTACTCATTCCGATTACGGGGCCTCGGATGAGTCCCGTATCGTTATTTTTCGTCACTACCTCCCCGTGCCGGGAGTGGGTAATTTGCGCGCCTGCTGCCTTCCTTGGATGTGGTAGCCGTTTCTCAGGCTCCCTCTCCGGAATCGAACCCTGATTCCCCGTTACCCGTTACAACCATGGTAGGCGCAGAACCTACCATCGACAGTTGATAAGGCAGACATTTGAAAGATGCGTCGCCGGTACGAGGACCGTGCGATCAGCCCAAAGTTATTCAGAGTCACCAAGGCAAACGGACCGGACGAGCCGACCGATTGGTTTTGATCTAATAAAAGCGTCCCTTCCATCTCTGGTCGGGACTCTGTTTGCATGTATTAGCTCTAGAATTACCACAGTTATCCAAGTAACGTGGGTACGATCTAAGGAACCATAACTGATTTAATGAGCCATTCGCGGTTTCACCTTAATGCGGCTTGTACTGAGACATGCATGGCTTAATCTTTGAGACAAGCATATGACTACTGGCAGGATCAACCAGGGAGCTGCGTCAACTAGAGCTGAGCAGCCGGCCGCCCGGGAGTGTGTCCCAGGGGCCCGCGCGAACACGCAAGCGTCCGCTCAATTATTCTGCAAACAGGAGGAGGCTGAGCTCCCCTGCACAATACACCTCGAAACCCTCTCAGGTCCCGGCGGCGCGCAGCGCCGTCCTAAGTACTTGGTCGGGTTCGAGAGAGGCGCAATCGCCCGGAGTTAGGCGAGTAGACGCTTTAGGTGCGACCACCCGTGCTCCCAACTGAGCTTGCCGCTGCCGACAGAGGCCCGGGAGCGTGCTGTCGTGGCATTGCCGGCGGGAGACAACACGCGCCACCTACGGTGACCGGCAGCTCCAACGCCAGCGCCACAGAAGGGCAAAGGCCCCACGTGGGTGCCGAAGCGAACTCTCCCAGCACAGCGCACGTGCCAACACGTCTGCACAACTGCGATACAAACCACCAGCGAGAACCGCTGGGGCGACCGAGCAGCAGACGGCGTCGCGGCGCCGAGTGCCGGGCGGCGGCGCATCCTCAACGCACACAGTCCTCAGTCGGACCAGCACACTGCAGATGTCCACCGCGCTTCGCACCGGGCCCGCGAGGACCCACTTTGGCCGCCCGGCGCCGCGCGCAGGGTGCCCCGGCGCGCAGCTGCGCCGCCTGCCGCGTCCGTCGGCCGGCGCGCCTGCCACTGGGCGCCCCCACCAGCCGGCTGTAGCGCGTGCGCCCACGCACCGCGCGGCCAGCACGCCGGGCGGCCCCCCCTCACCGGCCGGGGACGGTCCCACCCAGCCACCGCCGCGTATCGCTTCACACACAGATTTGCCCTTACTGATTTACCTCCAGCAACAACAACCGCACCACAATGGGTTTACCAGTTGTTCATTTGCGTTGCGTCACGTCACCAGCAAACGTAGACGTCCATCCCAGTTTGCAAATGCAACGATTATTGCATACCTGTCTGTTAGGTGTCACGACACACTACGTCTGCCCACATACACGCAACAAAATGTGCACGACTAGAGAACACGTGGGAGGTGGCCCCCTACGTATGCGATGTCCATTACGAGACCGACTGTCAACCAGCATCTGTACCATGTCGCAGATGTGGAACGCGGTGCACCATGCTATCACACTGTGTGAGAAGAGACGACTACGTTTGAATACACGCGCCACTACATCAACAGACGGCTCATGCTGATCGCCATCCAGGGCGTCCGTTACTCCCACACGTCTCTATGGCGTACCACACTGCAATGTAGCTGTTATGGGGAGACGGCACGTGGCTGAGTGCACAACATTTGGACCGTATGGTTCGCTGTTGTTGGGCGCAGTCGTACGGTCACACATGTGCCACAGCGTATCATTCAGTACATACGGACCTATGTGCAGTACAATGTGAGGATTAAGCTTACGATATCAGCGGACAGTGGACACAGGCCGTACCACGACGTAGACTGAGCGCTTCGACATGCGAATGCCAGTGAACAGCTGCGAAGGGCATTGAACACGCAAGCACCTGAACGACCAGCGTGCGAAGGCAGGGTGGAGGGGGGGGGGCGATGTACATCCTGCAGTTGTCCACATTACAGTGTACAGCGGGAGCATGTAAAAAGTAAGCAACACTTGCGAAGTGTTCAACATGAAACGACACACAAGAGGGTGGGCGGTGCGAGTAGCGAACTATATTCAGAGGGTTGTGGTTAGACAACACTAGATTAATGTAACGTGTCATATGCCAATTACAGAGCAGGTTAAGGCACAACGTGGGTTAGGTTAAGGCACAACGTGGGTTAGGTTAAGGCACAACGTGGGTTAGGTTAAGGCACAACGTGGGTTAGGTTAAGGCACAACGTGGGTTAGGTTAAGGCACAACGTGGGTTAGGTTAAGGCACAACGTGGGTTAGGTTAAGGCACAACGTGGGTTAGGTTAAGGCACAACGTGGGTTAGGTTAAGGCACAACGTGGGTTAGGTTAAGGCACAACGTGGGTTAGGTTAAGGCACAACGTGGGTTAGGTTAAGGCACAACGTGGGTTAGGTTAAGGCACAACGTGGGTTAGGTTAAGGCACAACGTGGGTTACGTTAAGGCACAACGTGGGTTACGTTAAGGCACAACGTGGGTTACGTTAAGGCACAACGTGGGTTACGTTAAGGCACAACGTGGGTTACGTTAAGGCACAACGTGGGTTACGTTAAGGCACAACGTGGGTTACGTTAAGGCACAACGTGGGTTAGGTTAAGGCACAACGTGGGTTAGGTTAAGGCACAACGTGGGTTAGGTTAAGGCACAACGTGGGTTAGGTTAAGGCACAACGTGGGTTAGGTTAAGGCACAACGTGGGTTACGTTAAGGCACAACGTGGGTTACGTTAAGGCACAACGTGGGTTACGTTAAGGCACAACGTGGGTTACGTTAAGGCACAACGTGGGTTACGTTAAGGCACAACGTGGGTTACGTTAAGGCACAACGTGTGTTAGGTTAAGGCACAACGTGGGTTAGGTTAAGGCACAACGTGGGTTAGGTTAAGGCACAACGTGGGTTACGTTAAGGCACAACGTGGGTTACGTTAAGGCACAACGTGGGTTACGTTAAGGCACAACGTGGGTTACGTTAAGGCACAACGTGGGTTACGTTAAGGCACAACGTGGGTTACGTTAAGGCACAACGTGGGTTACGTTAAGGCACAACGTGGGTTACGTTAAGGCACAACGTGTGTTAGGTTAAGGCACAACGTGGGTTAGGTTAAGGCACAACGTGGGTTAGGTTAAGGCACAACGTGGGTTAGGTTAAGACACAAATTGCGTTACAAATTGCGTTACATTGCGGTACAAATTGCGTTACATTGCGGTACAAATTGCGTTACATTGCGGTACAAATTGCGTTACAAATTTGGTTAGGTTAAGGTGCAAAATGGGTTGGATTACAGTACACAACATGGTAAGAGATAGTGTGTTTGGGGGGGGGGGGGGGGCAGGTTCGTTGGTAGTGATCATTGTAAGTGAATGTCTGAGGCAGCGTCAGTATGTCACAGCAGTTCTGTCTCGTCAGGATGCGCTTTTCGCTCGTGACTGGAGGCGCGCCGCGTCTGTGGTTGCGGCAAGGGAGTGGCAGACCTGTGTGATTCATTCCTGCCATTGTTTCTGTGCCGTAACAGGAGGCAGTGTGGTGGTGTTGGGTGCACCCCTGTGTAGGACATGTGTGGGTGTTGGTGGCTTATCTGAGCAATTGTGGATGTTGGACGGGTGGGATATTCTATTTTATAATTGGACCCCCTGGTGTGGTTATCATAGTGTGGATGGTGTACTGTGGCGGAGAGGATGCACCGGACGTTGGTCCATGCTGGTGCTTACATATCGTATCTGTGTCTGTTACAGGCAGAGAGTAATGTGTGATGGAGTGTCTCGCTGAGGTGTGGTTCATATTGTGTGCACAGACTTACAGCATGTATAGGGACAGCGGGAATTTGGCATATTGGATATAACTCGTCATGAAACGCAAGATATAGGGGTGGATTGCAACGTACGAGTGCGGGAAGAGTCCGCCGTTCATCCGCTTGGGTTGCGATTTGGGCGGTTGGGGTGGGGCACGTGCGGGTGCGGGTGGAGTGATTGTCGGTTGACTACTTCGTGCGACGCAGGCACTGGCGTTCGGGTTCCTGTGGTGGACAGATGATGCAGGCTTTGTGGGTGGCGTCGAAAAATGGGTACTGTGGGACCTAGCGATGTCGTAGTCGGGGTGGCGTCTCATAGATGGCGGTATCGTCGGTGCAGCAGGTCATGTTTCGGGAGACTTGCAGATGGCGGTATTTAGTTTTCGTGTTGCGCGCGACATGGTGGACGTAGTGTCGTCCGATTCGCGTAGATGGGGCTATTGCATGTGGTTTCGTCACATTGTCATAGATGGCGATGCTGTGGTTTGGCAGTATGGTTGGTGTAGTTCCGTTGGATTCCTGTAGATGGAGGTGTCGTTTCTGGGCCAGACGGCAATGTAGTTTGGTCA
>NW_026046565.1:32500-35000 GCF_023864275.1 Schistocerca cancellata
TCCATCTCTGGTCGGGACTCTGTTTGCATGTATTAGCTCTAGAATTACCACAGTTATCCAAGTAACGTGGGTACGATCTAAGGAACCATAACTGATTTAATGAGCCATTCGCGGTTTCACCTTAATGCGGCTTGTACTGAGACATGCATGGCTTAATCTTTGAGACAAGCATATGACTACTGGCAGGATCAACCAGGGAGCTGCGTCAACTAGAGCTGAGCAGCCGGCCGCCCGGGAGTGTGTCCCAGGGGCCCGCGCGAACACGCAAGCGTCCGCTCAATTATTCTGCAAACAGGAGGAGGCTGAGCTCCCCTGCACAATACACCTCGAAACCCTCTCAGGTCCCGGCGGCGCGCAGCGCCGTCCTAAGTACTTGGTCGGGTTCGAGAGAGGCGCAATCGCCCGGAGTTAGGCGAGTAGACGCTTTAGGTGCGACCACCCGTGCTCCCAACTGAGCTTGCCGCTGCCGACAGAGGCCCGGGAGCGTGCTGTCGTGGCATTGCCGGCGGGAGACAACACGCGCCACCTACGGTGACCGGCAGCTCCAACGCCAGCGCCACAGAAGGGCAAAGGCCCCACGTGGGTGCCGAAGCGAACTCTCCCAGCACAGCGCACGTGCCAACACGTCTGCACAACTGCGATACAAACCACCAGCGAGAACCGCTGGGGCGACCGAGCAGCAGACGGCGTCGCGGCGCCGAGTGCCGGGCGGCGGCGCATCCTCAACGCACACAGTCCTCAGTCGGACCAGCACACTGCAGATGTCCACCGCGCTTCGCACCGGGCCCGCGAGGACCCACTTTGGCCGCCCGGCGCCGCGCGCAGGGTGCCCCGGCGCGCAGCTGCGCCGCCTGCCGCGTCCGTCGGCCGGCGCGCCTGCCACTGGGCGCCCCCACCAGCCGGCTGTAGCGCGTGCGCCCACGCACCGCGCGGCCAGCACGCCGGGCGGCCCCCCCTCACCGGCCGGGGACGGTCCCACCCAGCCACCGCCGCGTATCGCTTCACACACAGATTTGCCCTTACTGATTTACCTCCAGCAACAACAACCGCACCACAATGGGTTTACCAGTTGTTCATTTGCGTTGCGTCACGTCACCAGCAAACGTAGACGTCCATCCCAGTTTGCAAATGCAACGATTATTGCATACCTGTCTGTTAGGTGTCACGACACACTACGTCTGCCCACATACACGCAACAAAATGTGCACGACTAGAGAACACGTGGGAGGTGGCCCCCTACGTATGCGATGTCCATTACGAGACCGACTGTCAACCAGCATCTGTACCATGTCGCAGATGTGGAACGCGGTGCACCATGCTATCACACTGTGTGAGAAGAGACGACTACGTTTGAATACACGCGCCACTACATCAACAGACGGCTCATGCTGATCGCCATCCAGGGCGTCCGTTACTCCCACACGTCTCTATGGCGTACCACACTGCAATGTAGCTGTTATGGGGAGACGGCACGTGGCTGAGTGCACAACATTTGGACCGTATGGTTCGCTGTTGTTGGGCGCAGTCGTACGGTCACACATGTGCCACAGCGTATCATTCAGTACATACGGACCTATGTGCAGTACAATGTGAGGATTAAGCTTACGATATCAGCGGACAGTGGACACAGGCCGTACCACGACGTAGACTGAGCGCTTCGACATGCGAATGCCAGTGAACAGCTGCGAAGGGCATTGAACACGCAAGCACCTGAACGACCAGCGTGCGAAGGCAGGGTGGAGGGGGGGGGGCGATGTACATCCTGCAGTTGTCCACATTACAGTGTACAGCGGGAGCATGTAAAAAGTAAGCAACACTTGCGAAGTGTTCAACATGAAACGACACACAAGAGGGTGGGCGGTGCGAGTAGCGAACTATATTCAGAGGGTTGTGGTTAGACAACACTAGATTAATGTAACGTGTCATATGCCAATTACAGAGCAGGTTAAGGCACAACGTGGGTTAGGTTAAGGCACAACGTGGGTTAGGTTAAGGCACAACGTGGGTTAGGTTAAGGCACAACGTGGGTTAGGTTAAGGCACAACGTGGGTTAGGTTAAGGCACAACGTGGGTTAGGTTAAGGCACAACGTGGGTTAGGTTAAGGCACAACGTGGGTTAGGTTAAGGCACAACGTGGGTTAGGTTAAGGCACAACGTGGGTTAGGTTAAGGCACAACGTGGGTTAGGTTAAGGCACAACGTGGGTTAGGTTAAGGCACAACGTGGGTTAGGTTAAGGCACAACGTGGGTTACGTTAAGGCACAACGTGGGTTACGTTAAGGCACAACGTGGGTTACGTTAAGGCACAACGTGGGTTACGTTAAGGCACAACGTGGGTTACGTTAAGGCACAACGTGGGTTACGTTAAGGCACAACGTGGGTTACGTTAAGGCACAACGTGGGTTACGTTAAGGCACAACGTGGGTTAGGTTAAGGCACAACGTGGGTTAGGTTAAGGCACAACGTGGGTTAGGTTAAGGCACAACGTGGGTTAGGTTAAG
>NW_026046566.1:0-5000 GCF_023864275.1 Schistocerca cancellata
CCTGGTGAGGTTTCCCGTGTTGAGTCAAATTAAGCCGCAGGCTCCACTCCTGGTGGTGCCCTTCCGTCAATTCCTTTAAGTTTCAGCTTTGCAACCATACTTCCCCCGGAACCCAAAAGCTTTGGTTTCCCGGAGGCTGCCCGCCGAGTCATCGGAGGAACTGCGGCGGATCGCTGGCTGGCATCGTTTATGGTTAGAACTAGGGCGGTATCTGATCGCCTTCGAACCTCTAACTTTCGTTCTTGATTAATGAAAACATACTTGGCAAATGCTTTCGCTTCTGTTCGTCTTGCGACGATCCAAGAATTTCACCTCTAACGTCGCAATACGAATGCCCCCGCCTGTCCCTATTAATCATTACCTCGGGTTCCGAAAACCAACAAAATAGAACCGAGGTCCTATTCCATTATTCCATGCACACAGTATTCAGGCGGGCTTGCCTGCTTTAAGCACTCTAATTTGTTCAAAGTAAACGTGCCGGCCCACCCAGACACTCAATAAAGAGCACCTTGGTAGGATTTCAACGGGGTCCGCCTCGGGACGCACGAACACGCACGAGGCGGTCGCACGCCTTCGGCTCGCCCCACCGGCAGGACGTCCCACGATACATGCCAGTTAAACACCGACGGGCGGTGAACCAACAGCGTGGGACACAAATCCAACTACGAGCTTTTTAACCGCAACAACTTTAATATACGCTATTGGAGCTGGAATTACCGCGGCTGCTGGCACCAGACTTGCCCTCCAATAGATACTCGTTAAAGGATTTAAAGTGTACTCATTCCGATTACGGGGCCTCGGATGAGTCCCGTATCGTTATTTTTCGTCACTACCTCCCCGTGCCGGGAGTGGGTAATTTGCGCGCCTGCTGCCTTCCTTGGATGTGGTAGCCGTTTCTCAGGCTCCCTCTCCGGAATCGAACCCTGATTCCCCGTTACCCGTTACAACCATGGTAGGCGCAGAACCTACCATCGACAGTTGATAAGGCAGACATTTGAAAGATGCGTCGCCGGTACGAGGACCGTGCGATCAGCCCAAAGTTATTCAGAGTCACCAAGGCAAACGGACCGGACGAGCCGACCGATTGGTTTTGATCTAATAAAAGCGTCCCTTCCATCTCTGGTCGGGACTCTGTTTGCATGTATTAGCTCTAGAATTACCACAGTTATCCAAGTAACGTGGGTACGATCTAAGGAACCATAACTGATTTAATGAGCCATTCGCGGTTTCACCTTAATGCGGCTTGTACTGAGACATGCATGGCTTAATCTTTGAGACAAGCATATGACTACTGGCAGGATCAACCAGGGAGCTGCGTCAACTAGAGCTGAGCAGCCGGCCGCCCGGGAGTGTGTCCCAGGGGCCCGCGCGAACACGCAAGCGTCCGCTCAATTATTCTGCAAACAGGAGGAGGCTGAGCTCCCCTGCACAATACACCTCGAAACCCTCTCAGGTCCCGGCGGCGCGCAGCGCCGTCCTAAGTACTTGGTCGGGTTCGAGAGAGGCGCAATCGCCCGGAGTTAGGCGAGTAGACGCTTTAGGTGCGACCACCCGTGCTCCCAACTGAGCTTGCCGCTGCCGACAGAGGCCCGGGAGCGTGCTGTCGTGGCATTGCCGGCGGGAGACAACACGCGCCACCTACGGTGACCGGCAGCTCCAACGCCAGCGCCACAGAAGGGCAAAGGCCCCACGTGGGTGCCGAAGCGAACTCTCCCAGCACAGCGCACGTGCCAACACGTCTGCACAACTGCGATACAAACCACCAGCGAGAACCGCTGGGGCGACCGAGCAGCAGACGGCGTCGCGGCGCCGAGTGCCGGGCGGCGGCGCATCCTCAACGCACACAGTCCTCAGTCGGACCAGCACACTGCAGATGTCCACCGCGCTTCGCACCGGGCCCGCGAGGACCCACTTTGGCCGCCCGGCGCCGCGCGCAGGGTGCCCCGGCGCGCAGCTGCGCCGCCTGCCGCGTCCGTCGGCCGGCGCGCCTGCCACTGGGCGCCCCCACCAGCCGGCTGTAGCGCGTGCGCCCACGCACCGCGCGGCCAGCACGCCGGGCGGCCCCCCCTCACCGGCCGGGGACGGTCCCACCCAGCCACCGCCGCGTATCGCTTCACACACAGATTTGCCCTTACTGATTTACCTCCAGCAACAACAACCGCACCACAATGGGTTTACCAGTTGTTCATTTGCGTTGCGTCACGTCACCAGCAAACGTAGACGTCCATCCCAGTTTGCAAATGCAACGATTATTGCATACCTGTCTGTTAGGTGTCACGACACACTACGTCTGCCCACATACACGCAACAAAATGTGCACGACTAGAGAACACGTGGGAGGTGGCCCCCTACGTATGCGATGTCCATTACGAGACCGACTGTCAACCAGCATCTGTACCATGTCGCAGATGTGGAACGCGGTGCACCATGCTATCACACTGTGTGAGAAGAGACGACTACGTTTGAATACACGCGCCACTACATCAACAGACGGCTCATGCTGATCGCCATCCAGGGCGTCCGTTACTCCCACACGTCTCTATGGCGTACCACACTGCAATGTAGCTGTTATGGGGAGACGGCACGTGGCTGAGTGCACAACATTTGGACCGTATGGTTCGCTGTTGTTGGGCGCAGTCGTACGGTCACACATGTGCCACAGCGTATCATTCAGTACATACGGACCTATGTGCAGTACAATGTGAGGATTAAGCTTACGATATCAGCGGACAGTGGACACAGGCCGTACCACGACGTAGACTGAGCGCTTCGACATGCGAATGCCAGTGAACAGCTGCGAAGGGCATTGAACACGCAAGCACCTGAACGACCAGCGTGCGAAGGCAGGGTGGAGGGGGGGGGGCGATGTACATCCTGCAGTTGTCCACATTACAGTGTACAGCGGGAGCATGTAAAAAGTAAGCAACACTTGCGAAGTGTTCAACATGAAACGACACACAAGAGGGTGGGCGGTGCGAGTAGCGAACTATATTCAGAGGGTTGTGGTTAGACAACACTAGATTAATGTAACGTGTCATATGCCAATTACAGAGCAGGTTAAGGCACAACGTGGGTTAGGTTAAGGCACAACGTGGGTTAGGTTAAGGCACAACGTGGGTTAGGTTAAGGCACAACGTGGGTTAGGTTAAGGCACAACGTGGGTTAGGTTAAGGCACAACGTGGGTTAGGTTAAGGCACAACGTGGGTTAGGTTAAGGCACAACGTGGGTTAGGTTAAGGCACAACGTGGGTTAGGTTAAGGCACAACGTGGGTTAGGTTAAGGCACAATGTGGGTTAGGTTAAGGCACAACGTGGGTTAGGTTAAGGCACAACGTGGGTTAGGTTAAGGCACAACGTGGGTTAGGTTAAGGCACAACGTGGGTTACGTTAAGGCACAACGTGGGTTAGGTTAAGGCACAACGTGGGTTACGTTAAGGCACAACGTGGGTTACGTTAAGGCACAACGTGGGTTACGTTAAGGCACAACGTGGGTTACGTTAAGGCACAACGTGGGTTACGTTAAGGCACAACGTGGGTTACGTTAAGGCACAACGTGGGTTACGTTAAGGCACAACGTGGGTTACGTTAAGGCACAACGTGGGTTACGTTAAGGCACAACGTGGGTTAGGTTAAGGCACAACGTGGGTTAGGTTAAGGCACAACGTGGGTTAGGTTAAGGCACAACGTGGGTTACGTTAAGGCACAACGTGGGTTACGTTAAGGCACAACGTGGGTTACGTTAAGGCACAACGTGGGTTACGTTAAGGCACAACGTGGGTTACGTTAAGGCACAACGTGGGTTACGTTAAGGCACAACGTGGGTTACGTTAAGGCACAACGTGTGTTAGGTTAAGGCACAACGTGGGTTAGGTTAAGGCACAACGTGGGTTAGGTTAAGGCACAACGTGGGTTACGTTAAGGCACAACGTGGGTTACGTTAAGGCACAACGTGGGTTACGTTAAGGCACAACGTGGGTTACGTTAAGGCACAACGTGGGTTACGTTAAGGCACAACGTGGGTTACGTTAAGGCACAACGTGGGTTACGTTAAGGCACAACGTGTGTTAGGTTAAGGCACAACGTGGGTTAGGTTAAGGCACAACGTGGGTTAGGTTAAGGCACAACGTGGGTTAGGTTAAGACACAAATTGCGTTACAAATTGCGTTACATTGCGGTACAAATTGCGTTACATTGCGGTACAAATTGCGTTACATTGCGGTACAAATTGCGTTACAAATTTGGTTAGGTTAAGGTGCAAAATGGGTTGGATTACAGTACACAACATGGTAAGAGATAGTGTGTTTGGGGGGGGGGGGGGGGGGCAGGTTCGTTGGTAGTGATCATTGTAAGTGAATGTCTGAGGCAGCGTCAGTATGTCACAGCAGTTCTGTCTCGTCAGGATGCGCTTTTCGCTCGTGACTGGAGGCGCGCCGCGTCTGTGGTTGCGGCAAGGGAGTGGCAGACCTGTGTGATTCATTCCTGCCATTGTTTCTGTGCCGTAACAGGAGGCAGTGTGGTGGTGTTGGGTGCACCCCTGTGTAGGACATGTGTGGGTGTTGGTGGCTTATCTGAGCAATTGTGGATGTTGGACGGGTGGGATATTCTATTTTATAATTGGACCCCCTGGTGTGGTTATCATAGTGTGGATGGTGTACTGTGGCGGAGAGGATGCACCGGACGTTGGTCCATGCTGGTGCTTACATATCGTATCTGTGTCTGTTACAGGCAGAGAGTAATGTGTGATGGAGTGTCTCGCTGAGGTGTGGTTCATATTGTGTGCACAGACTTACAGCATGTATAGGGACAGCGGGAATTTGGCATATTGGATATAACTCGTCATGAAACGCAAGATATAGGGGTGGATTGCAACGTACGAGTGCGGGAAGAGTCCGCCGTTCATCCGCTTGGGTTGCGATTTGGGCGGTTGGGGTGGGGCACGTGCGGGTGCGGGTGGAGTGATTGTCGGTTGACTACTTCGTGCGACGCAGGCACTGGCGTTC
>NW_026046566.1:12500-15000 GCF_023864275.1 Schistocerca cancellata
AAAGTGTACTCATTCCGATTACGGGGCCTCGGATGAGTCCCGTATCGTTATTTTTCGTCACTACCTCCCCGTGCCGGGAGTGGGTAATTTGCGCGCCTGCTGCCTTCCTTGGATGTGGTAGCCGTTTCTCAGGCTCCCTCTCCGGAATCGAACCCTGATTCCCCGTTACCCGTTACAACCATGGTAGGCGCAGAACCTACCATCGACAGTTGATAAGGCAGACATTTGAAAGATGCGTCGCCGGTACGAGGACCGTGCGATCAGCCCAAAGTTATTCAGAGTCACCAAGGCAAACGGACCGGACGAGCCGACCGATTGGTTTTGATCTAATAAAAGCGTCCCTTCCATCTCTGGTCGGGACTCTGTTTGCATGTATTAGCTCTAGAATTACCACAGTTATCCAAGTAACGTGGGTACGATCTAAGGAACCATAACTGATTTAATGAGCCATTCGCGGTTTCACCTTAATGCGGCTTGTACTGAGACATGCATGGCTTAATCTTTGAGACAAGCATATGACTACTGGCAGGATCAACCAGGGAGCTGCGTCAACTAGAGCTGAGCAGCCGGCCGCCCGGGAGTGTGTCCCAGGGGCCCGCGCGAACACGCAAGCGTCCGCTCAATTATTCTGCAAACAGGAGGAGGCTGAGCTCCCCTGCACAATACACCTCGAAACCCTCTCAGGTCCCGGCGGCGCGCAGCGCCGTCCTAAGTACTTGGTCGGGTTCGAGAGAGGCGCAATCGCCCGGAGTTAGGCGAGTAGACGCTTTAGGTGCGACCACCCGTGCTCCCAACTGAGCTTGCCGCTGCCGACAGAGGCCCGGGAGCGTGCTGTCGTGGCATTGCCGGCGGGAGACAACACGCGCCACCTACGGTGACCGGCAGCTCCAACGCCAGCGCCACAGAAGGGCAAAGGCCCCACGTGGGTGCCGAAGCGAACTCTCCCAGCACAGCGCACGTGCCAACACGTCTGCACAACTGCGATACAAACCACCAGCGAGAACCGCTGGGGCGACCGAGCAGCAGACGGCGTCGCGGCGCCGAGTGCCGGGCGGCGGCGCATCCTCAACGCACACAGTCCTCAGTCGGACCAGCACACTGCAGATGTCCACCGCGCTTCGCACCGGGCCCGCGAGGACCCACTTTGGCCGCCCGGCGCCGCGCGCAGGGTGCCCCGGCGCGCAGCTGCGCCGCCTGCCGCGTCCGTCGGCCGGCGCGCCTGCCACTGGGCGCCCCCACCAGCCGGCTGTAGCGCGTGCGCCCACGCACCGCGCGGCCAGCACGCCGGGCGGCCCCCCCTCACCGGCCGGGGACGGTCCCACCCAGCCACCGCCGCGTATCGCTTCACACACAGATTTGCCCTTACTGATTTACCTCCAGCAACAACAACCGCACCACAATGGGTTTACCAGTTGTTCATTTGCGTTGCGTCACGTCACCAGCAAACGTAGACGTCCATCCCAGTTTGCAAATGCAACGATTATTGCATACCTGTCTGTTAGGTGTCACGACACACTACGTCTGCCCACATACACGCAACAAAATGTGCACGACTAGAGAACACGTGGGAGGTGGCCCCCTACGTATGCGATGTCCATTACGAGACCGACTGTCAACCAGCATCTGTACCATGTCGCAGATGTGGAACGCGGTGCACCATGCTATCACACTGTGTGAGAAGAGACGACTACGTTTGAATACACGCGCCACTACATCAACAGACGGCTCATGCTGATCGCCATCCAGGGCGTCCGTTACTCCCACACGTCTCTATGGCGTACCACACTGCAATGTAGCTGTTATGGGGAGACGGCACGTGGCTGAGTGCACAACATTTGGACCGTATGGTTCGCTGTTGTTGGGCGCAGTCGTACGGTCACACATGTGCCACAGCGTATCATTCAGTACATACGGACCTATGTGCAGTACAATGTGAGGATTAAGCTTACGATATCAGCGGACAGTGGACACAGGCCGTACCACGACGTAGACTGAGCGCTTCGACATGCGAATGCCAGTGAACAGCTGCGAAGGGCATTGAACACGCAAGCACCTGAACGACCAGCGTGCGAAGGCAGGGTGGAGGGGGGGGGGCGATGTACATCCTGCAGTTGTCCACATTACAGTGTACAGCGGGAGCATGTAAAAAGTAAGCAACACTTGCGAAGTGTTCAACATGAAACGACACACAAGAGGGTGGGCGGTGCGAGTAGCGAACTATATTCAGAGGGTTGTGGTTAGACAACACTAGATTAATGTAACGTGTCATATGCCAATTACAGAGCAGGTTAAGGCACAACGTGGGTTAGGTTAAGGCACAACGTGGGTTAGGTTAAGGCACAACGTGGGTTAGGTTAAGGCACAACGTGGGTTAGGTTAAGGCACAACGTGGGTTAGGTTAAGGCACAACGTGGGTTAGGTTAAGGCACAACGTGGGTTAGGTTAAGGCACAACGTGGGTTAGGTTAAGGCACAACGTGGGTTAGGTTAAGGCACAACGT
>NW_026046566.1:25000-27500 GCF_023864275.1 Schistocerca cancellata
GCTCCCAACTGAGCTTGCCGCTGCCGACAGAGGCCCGGGAGCGTGCTGTCGTGGCATTGCCGGCGGGAGACAACACGCGCCACCTACGGTGACCGGCAGCTCCAACGCCAGCGCCACAGAAGGGCAAAGGCCCCACGTGGGTGCCGAAGCGAACTCTCCCAGCACAGCGCACGTGCCAACACGTCTGCACAACTGCGATACAAACCACCAGCGAGAACCGCTGGGGCGACCGAGCAGCAGACGGCGTCGCGGCGCCGAGTGCCGGGCGGCGGCGCATCCTCAACGCACACAGTCCTCAGTCGGACCAGCACACTGCAGATGTCCACCGCGCTTCGCACCGGGCCCGCGAGGACCCACTTTGGCCGCCCGGCGCCGCGCGCAGGGTGCCCCGGCGCGCAGCTGCGCCGCCTGCCGCGTCCGTCGGCCGGCGCGCCTGCCACTGGGCGCCCCCACCAGCCGGCTGTAGCGCGTGCGCCCACGCACCGCGCGGCCAGCACGCCGGGCGGCCCCCCCTCACCGGCCGGGGACGGTCCCACCCAGCCACCGCCGCGTATCGCTTCACACACAGATTTGCCCTTACTGATTTACCTCCAGCAACAACAACCGCACCACAATGGGTTTACCAGTTGTTCATTTGCGTTGCGTCACGTCACCAGCAAACGTAGACGTCCATCCCAGTTTGCAAATGCAACGATTATTGCATACCTGTCTGTTAGGTGTCACGACACACTACGTCTGCCCACATACACGCAACAAAATGTGCACGACTAGAGAACACGTGGGAGGTGGCCCCCTACGTATGCGATGTCCATTACGAGACCGACTGTCAACCAGCATCTGTACCATGTCGCAGATGTGGAACGCGGTGCACCATGCTATCACACTGTGTGAGAAGAGACGACTACGTTTGAATACACGCGCCACTACATCAACAGACGGCTCATGCTGATCGCCATCCAGGGCGTCCGTTACTCCCACACGTCTCTATGGCGTACCACACTGCAATGTAGCTGTTATGGGGAGACGGCACGTGGCTGAGTGCACAACATTTGGACCGTATGGTTCGCTGTTGTTGGGCGCAGTCGTACGGTCACACATGTGCCACAGCGTATCATTCAGTACATACGGACCTATGTGCAGTACAATGTGAGGATTAAGCTTACGATATCAGCGGACAGTGGACACAGGCCGTACCACGACGTAGACTGAGCGCTTCGACATGCGAATGCCAGTGAACAGCTGCGAAGGGCATTGAACACGCAAGCACCTGAACGACCAGCGTGCGAAGGCAGGGTGGAGGGGGGGGGGCGATGTACATCCTGCAGTTGTCCACATTACAGTGTACAGCGGGAGCATGTAAAAAGTAAGCAACACTTGCGAAGTGTTCAACATGAAACGACACACAAGAGGGTGGGCGGTGCGAGTAGCGAACTATATTCAGAGGGTTGTGGTTAGACAACACTAGATTAATGTAACGTGTCATATGCCAATTACAGAGCAGGTTAAGGCACAACGTGGGTTAGGTTAAGGCACAACGTGGGTTAGGTTAAGGCACAACGTGGGTTAGGTTAAGGCACAACGTGGGTTAGGTTAAGGCACAACGTGGGTTAGGTTAAGGCACAACGTGGGTTAGGTTAAGGCACAACGTGGGTTAGGTTAAGGCACAACGTGGGTTAGGTTAAGGCACAACGTGGGTTAGGTTAAGGCACAACGTGGGTTAGGTTAAGGCACAACGTGGGTTAGGTTAAGGCACAACGTGGGTTAGGTTAAGGCACAACGTGGGTTAGGTTAAGGCACAACGTGGGTTACGTTAAGGCACAACGTGGGTTACGTTAAGGCACAACGTGGGTTACGTTAAGGCACAACGTGGGTTACGTTAAGGCACAACGTGGGTTACGTTAAGGCACAACGTGGGTTACGTTAAGGCACAACGTGGGTTACGTTAAGGCACAACGTGGGTTACGTTAAGGCACAACGTGGGTTACGTTAAGGCACAACGTGGGTTAGGTTAAGGCACAACGTGGGTTAGGTTAAGGCACAACGTGGGTTAGGTTAAGGCACAACGTGGGTTACGTTAAGGCACAACGTGGGTTACGTTAAGGCACAACGTGGGTTACGTTAAGGCACAACGTGGGTTACGTTAAGGCACAACGTGGGTTACGTTAAGGCACAACGTGGGTTACGTTAAGGCACAACGTGGGTTACGTTAAGGCACAACGTGTGTTAGGTTAAGGCACAACGTGGGTTAGGTTAAGGCACAACGTGGGTTAGGTTAAGGCACAACGTGGGTTACGTTAAGGCACAACGTGGGTTACGTTAAGGCACAACGTGGGTTACGTTAAGGCACAACGTGGGTTACGTTAAGGCACAACGTGGGTTACGTTAAGGCACAACGTGGGTTACGTTAAGGCACAACGTGGGTTACGTTAAGGCACAACGTGGGTTACGTTAAGGCACAACGTGTGTTAGGTTAAGGCACAACGTGGGTTAGGTTAAGGCA
>NW_026046566.1:35000-40000 GCF_023864275.1 Schistocerca cancellata
GACTAGTTAGCAGGCTAGAGTCTCGTTCGTTATCGGAATTAACCAGACAAATCGCTCCACCAACTAAGAACGGCCATGCACCACCACCCACCGAATCAAGAAAGAGCTATCAATCTGTCAATCCTTCCGGTGTCCGGGCCTGGTGAGGTTTCCCGTGTTGAGTCAAATTAAGCCGCAGGCTCCACTCCTGGTGGTGCCCTTCCGTCAATTCCTTTAAGTTTCAGCTTTGCAACCATACTTCCCCCGGAACCCAAAAGCTTTGGTTTCCCGGAGGCTGCCCGCCGAGTCATCGGAGGAACTGCGGCGGATCGCTGGCTGGCATCGTTTATGGTTAGAACTAGGGCGGTATCTGATCGCCTTCGAACCTCTAACTTTCGTTCTTGATTAATGAAAACATACTTGGCAAATGCTTTCGCTTCTGTTCGTCTTGCGACGATCCAAGAATTTCACCTCTAACGTCGCAATACGAATGCCCCCCGCCTGTCCCTATTAATCATTACCTCGGGTTCCGAAAACCAACAAAATAGAACCGAGGTCCTATTCCATTATTCCATGCACACAGTATTCAGGCGGGCTTGCCTGCTTTAAGCACTCTAATTTGTTCAAAGTAAACGTGCCGGCCCACCCAGACACTCAATAAAGAGCACCTTGGTAGGATTTCAACGGGGTCCGCCTCGGGACGCACGAACACGCACGAGGCGGTCGCACGCCTTCGGCTCGCCCACCGGCAGGACGTCCCACGATACATGCCAGTTAAACACCGACGGGCGGTGAACCAACAGCGTGGGACACAAATCCAACTACGAGCTTTTTAACCGCAACAACTTTAATATACGCTATTGGAGCTGGAATTACCGCGGCTGCTGGCACCAGACTTGCCCTCCAATAGATACTCGTTAAAGGATTTAAAGTGTACTCATTCCGATTACGGGGCCTCGGATGAGTCCCGTATCGTTATTTTTCGTCACTACCTCCCCGTGCCGGGAGTGGGTAATTTGCGCGCCTGCTGCCTTCCTTGGATGTGGTAGCCGTTTCTCAGGCTCCCTCTCCGGAATCGAACCCTGATTCCCCGTTACCCGTTACAACCATGGTAGGCGCAGAACCTACCATCGACAGTTGATAAGGCAGACATTTGAAAGATGCGTCGCCGGTACGAGGACCGTGCGATCAGCCCAAAGTTATTCAGAGTCACCAAGGCAAACGGACCGGACGAGCCGACCGATTGGTTTTGATCTAATAAAAGCGTCCCTTCCATCTCTGGTCGGGACTCTGTTTGCATGTATTAGCTCTAGAATTACCACAGTTATCCAAGTAACGTGGGGTACGATCTAAGGAACCATAACTGATTTAATGAGCCATTCGCGGTTTCACCTTAATGCGGCTTGTACTGAGACATGCATGGCTTAATCTTTGAGACAAGCATATGACTACTGGCAGGATCAACCAGGGAGCTGCGTCAACTAGAGCTGAGCAGCCGGCCGCCCGGGAGTGTGTCCCAGGGGCCCCGCGCGAACACGCAAGCGTCCCCCGCTCAATTATTCTGCAAACAGGAGGAGGCTGAGCTCCCCTGCACAATACACCTCGAAACCCTCTCAGGTCCCGGCGGCGCGCAGCGCCGTCCTAAGTACTTGGTCGGGTTCGAGAGAGGCGCAATCGCCCGGAGTTAGGCGAGTAGACGCTTTAGGTGCGACCACCCGTGCTCCCAACTGAGCTTGCCGCTGCCAGACAGAGGCCCGGGGAGCGTGCTGTCGTGGCATTGCCGGCGGGAGACAACACGCGCCACCTACGGTGACCGGCAGCTCCAACGCCAGCGCCACAGAAGGGCAAAGGCCCCACGTGGGTGCCGAAGCGAACTCTCCCAGCACAGCGCACGTGCCAACACGTCTGCACAACTGCGATACAAACCACCAGCGAGAACCGCTGGGGCGACCGAGCAGCAGACGGCGTCGCGGCGCCGAGTGCCGGGCGGCGGCGCATCCTCAACGCACACAGTCCTCAGTCGGACCAGCACACTGCAGATGTCCACCGCGCTTCGCACCGGGCCCGCGAGGACCCACTTTGGCCGCCCGGCGCCGCGCGCAGGGTGCCCCGGCGCGCAGCTGCGCCGCCTGCCGCGTCCGTCGGCCGGCGCGCCTGCCACTGGGCGCCCCCACCAGCCGGCTGTAGCGCGTGCGCCCACGCACCGCGCGGCCAGCACGCCGGCGGGCCCCCCCCTCACCGGCCGGGGACGGTCCCACCCAGCCACCGCCGCGTATCGCTTCACACACAGATTTGCCCTTACTGATTTACCTCCAGCAACAACAACCGCACCACAATGGGTTTACCAGTTGTTCATTTGCGTTGCGTCACGTCACCAGCAAACGTAGACGTCCATCCCAGTTTGCAAATGCAACGATTATTGCATACCTGTCTGTTAGGTGTCACGACACACTACGTCTGCCCACATACACGCAACAAAATGTGCACGACTAGAGAACACGTGGGAGGTGGCCCCCTACGTATGCGATGTCCATTACGAGACCGACTGTCAACCAGCATCTGTACCATGTCGCAGATGTGGAACGCGGTGCACCCATGCTATCACACTGTGTGAGAAGAGACGACTACGTTTTGAATACACGCGCCACTACATCAACAGACGGCTCATGCTGATCGCCATCCAGGGCGTCCGTTACTCCCACACGTCTCTATGGCGTACCACACTGCAATGTAGCTGTTATGGGGAGACGGCACGTGGCTGAGTGCACAACATTTGGACCGTATGGTTCGCTGTTGTTGGGCGCAGTCGTACGGTCACACATGTGCCACAGCGTATCATTCAGTACATACGGACCTATGTGCAGTACAATGTGAGGATTAAGCTTACGATATCAGCGGACAGTGGACACAGGCCGTACCACGACGTAGACTGAGCGCTTCGACATGCGAATGCCAGTGAACAGCTGCGAAGGGCATTGAACACGCAAGCACCTGAACGACCAGCGTGCGAAGGCAGGGTGAGGGGGGGGGGCGATGTACATCCTGCAGTTGTCCACATTACAGTGTACAGCGGGAGCATGTAAAAAGTAAGCAACACTTGCGAAGTGTTCAACATGAAACGACACACAAGAGGGTGGGCGGTGCGAGTAGCGAACTATATTCAGAGGGTTGTGGTTAGACAACACTAGATTAATGTAACGTGTCATATGCCAATTACAGAGCAGGTTAAGGCACAACGTGGGTTAGGTTAAGGCACAACGTGGGTTAGGTTAAGGCACAACGTGGGTTAGGTTAAGGCACAACGTGGGTTAGGTTAAGGCACAACGTGGGTTAGGTTAAGGCACAACGTGGGTTAGGTTAAGGCACAACGTGGGTTAGGTTAAGGCACAACGTGGGTTAGGTTAAGGCACAACGTGGGTTAGGTTAAGGCACAACGTGGGTTAGGTTAAGGCACAACGTGGGTTAGGTTAAGGCACAACGTGGGTTAGGTTAAGGCACAACGTGGGTTAGGTTAAGGCACAACGTGTGGGTTACGTTAAGGCACAACGTGGGTTAGGTTAAGGCACAACGTGGGTTACGTTAAGGCACAACGTGGGTTACGTTAAGGCACAACGTGGGTTACGTTAAGGCACAACGTGGGTTACGTTAAGGCACAACGTGGGTTACGTTAAGGCACAACGTGGGTTACGTTAAGGCACAACGTGGGTTACGTTAAGGCACAACGTGGGTTACGTTAAGGCACAACGTGGGTTACGTTAAGCACAACGTGGGTTAGGTTAAGGCACAACGTGGGTTAGGTTAAGGCACAACGTGGGTTAGGTTAAGGCACAACGTGGGTTACGTTAAGGCACAACGTGGGTTACGTTAAGGCACAACGTGGGTTACGTTAAGGCACAACGTGGGTTACGTTAAGGCACAACGTGGGTTACGTTAAGGCACAACGTGGGTTACGTTAAGGCACAACGTGGGTTACGTTAAGGCACAACGTGTGTTAGGTTAAGGCACAACGTGGGTTAGGTTAAGGCACAACGTGGGTTAGGTTAAGGCACAACGTGGGTTACGTTAAGGCACAACGTGGGTTACGTTAAGGCACAACGTGGGTTACGTTAAGGCACAACGTGGGTTACGTTAAGGCACAACGTGGGTTACGTTAAGGCACAACGTGGGTTACGTTAAGGCACAACGTGGGTTACGTTAAGGCACAACGTGGGTTAGGTTAAGGCACAACGTGGGTTAGGTTAAGGCACAACGTGGGTTAGGTTAAGGCACAACGTGGGTTAGGTTAAGACACAAATTGCGTTACAAATTGCGTTACATTGCGGTACAAATTGCGTTACATTGCGGTACAAATTGCGTTACATTGCGGTACAAATTGCGTTACAAATTTGGTTAGGTTAAGGTGCAAAATGGGTTGGATTACAGTACACAACATGGTAAGAGATAGTGTGTTTGGGGGGGGGGGGGGGGGCAGGTTCGTTGGTAGTGATCATTGTAAGTGAATGTCTGAGGCAGCGTCAGTATGTCACAGCAGTTCTGTCTCGTCAGGATGCGCTTTTCGCTCGTGACTGGAGGCGCGCCGCGTCTGTGGTTGCGGCAAGGGAGTGGCAGACCTGTGTGATTCATTCCTGCCATTGTTTCTGTGCCGTAACAGGAGGCAGTGTGGTGGTGTTGGGTGCACCCCTGTGTAGGACATGTGTGGGTGTTGGTGGCTTATCTGAGCAATTGTGGATGTTGGACGGGTGGGATATTCTATTTTATAATTGGACCCCCTGGTGTGGTTATCATAGTGTGGATGGTGTACTGTGGCGGAGAGGATGCACCGGACGTTGGTCCATGCTGGTGCTTACATATCGTATCTGTGTCTGTTACAGGCAGAGAGTAATGTGTGATGGAGTGTCTCGCTGAGGTGTGGTTCATATTGTGTGCACAGACTTACAGCATGTATAGGGACAGCGGGAATTTGGCATATTGGATATAACTCGTCATGAAACGCAAGATATAGGGGTGGATTGCAACGTACG